>NW_028279600.1:0-54107 GCF_059751315.1 Micrasema longulum
TGTATGTGTAAAAGTCACTTACACCACCCAATGACAGATCGTAAGCTCTGTAAATGGCTAGACATCCACTTTCCCTTCTCAAAAATGGTCCTCATTTAGGTTAATGTATCAAATAATTTAATATTGTTTGATTTTTCTACGGGTTGAGGTAAACATTTCTCAGATAAAGTATTGGAGATTGCTTACTATTCCGCCTAGAACTGAATCTTGATCATCAGTTACAACCAGCACAATGTTGTAATTTTTCTTAGGAGAGCTGCTGCTGCCTTCAGTGAAAAATAATAAAGAAAAGATGCACAGGTACTTTGTAAACAACTTCATTTCTATTTCGTTATTTGCATAAATAAAGTTCTACATACAAGGTAACAGTTCAGTGGCAAAACGAAATTAACTTTTCACTATAAATTGAACAATATTACTGCGGGACATTGGGCATAAGCTCCATGCCGGTACATTCGCTGGCTATGGCAATTCCAATGGCGAAAAATCCGACGCTCTTTATTAACGACCTAAAACACAACAAACAAAAATAAAATATCGCGTTATATATTTAAATTATTACTACTAAATTATTGATCGATAAAAACAAGAGGTCAGAGGACAAACTGATTTGACAGATCTATCAAATAAATAAATTACCATTTAAAGGGGTCATTATACAGGTCCATTACGAATGGAACCAAGCCACCTTGGGAAGTCATGTTACCGTTTTTGTGTTTAATCAAAAATTTCAGCAGGACTCGCCACCAACCTCACAGCACAGCAATTATAAAACAAAAACTGGCAAAACCCGGCGAGAGGCGAGCCACAAAATTGGAGAGGGAGGAAATTTCATGGATAAAAATTGATATTCAGGGTTGCTAGTTACTATTTCTCTTGTGCATAACCACGCGGTGAGTTTGTTATATTATGACCGTATTCAAGAAATATGCAAAGCATTATAGTTCTAAGCTAGAATGAAAATAGGGTTTATTTTTTTTTAATTTTTTTTTTATTATATTGAAAACATATTATACATAATTATATACAATATTCCCAAGGAGTTTTTTTAAAAAAAACTCATTTAGGGACATACAGATAATATTTTTTTTAGAGACGTTTTTAAATTTTAAACTATAATATTATTTAACAAAAGCAGAAAAATTAAAATTATGATATACTACAAATTAAAAAGGGTATGAAAAATACTTGAAAATAACAGAATAAACAGAATACTAGGCATGGAAATAAATTCAAAATAATGTTTACATTATGCAATCTGGGAAAGAAAATTGAAAAAGTTTAAAAATTACATGGATGTATATATACATACTGAACTAGTACAAAATAAAATCATTTTTTTTAATTAACAAAATATGCGCACACCCAATACAGGTTAATTTTTTTTATCAAAAACGTTGAAAAAATTGAAATTATGTATACAAGCCAAAAAAAGTATATAAAAAGAAAAAAACACAAATAACATTTAAATAGTATTAAAAATTACATATACAAGCAAAAACGGTGAAATATTAAAAGGTATATGTTCAAGATGCACATTCTCTATAAACTAACATTATTTATTCAAAGTACTTCTGGAAAAAATAATTCTTCAATTCGCACGTCCTGTTTCTATATTTTGAAATAGGTACTTTAAATTTTTGTGGCAATTTATTAAATTCCTTGAAACCTATGTATTGTAAAGATCTAGTACCAAACTTCGTAGACTTCACAGATCCAATATATATATTGTTTTTTGATCGAGTACTGTACCGATGGATGTCTTCAATGAAAGCTGGCTTTATGTTACTGTGCATTGAGTCGAGAGTAGTATTAATGATAGTGTCAGTTATCTCGAAATAGGAAAGCATGCTAAAAGGCATGATTTTAAATAAGTTTCTGTAAATTGGATTGGTCTTATTTATTTATTTATTGTGGATAACTTATATAGCGCCATTTTCGTAATAAAATACCTCAAGGGCGCTTTACATGGTGATTCTACTGTTAAGTTAATTTAATTGAAGCTTTAAATTTGTAATTTGATTAAAATAATTTATTTTGTTGTCACGTGCTACGGATTTATTCAAATGATTTAGAGAACAAGTGGGTTTTAAGTTTTTTCCGAAACATCACTTCACTTTCACAGCCTCGCACCTCTGCTGGGAGAGCATTCCATGCCATAGGGCCTGCGACCGCAAATGCGCGCTCACCAAATTTAGTGCGCTGTTTGCGTAGAGGTATAATAACTTTTCCTCTCGCCGTAGACGTAGCTGATCTAAGCGTGAGACGCCTGTCAGCTAGTTTATCTGGAATGCATAGTTCCCTTAGATATTCCGGAGCCGAGTTGTGCAGTGACTTATACATAAGCCAACAGAGTTTGTATTCGACCCTCTGTGGAAAACGTAGCCAGTGTAGTTCCCGAAGTAGTGGAGTGATATGACTGAACTTAGAGATTCCGAAAATAAGTCTCGCTGCGGCATTCAATACAGATTGTAGGCGAGTCATTTTGTTCATTGGTAGACCTGCATAGATACCATTACAATAATCGACTCTAGACACTACAAACGCATTTATTAATTGACGGGCGGCATCAACCGGCAAATTTTTGCGTATGCATTTAATTTGTCTCAGCTGGTAGAAGCATGAACTTATCGTTCTACTAATTTGAGCGTCAAGAGATAGGTCAGAATTGAGTAAAACTCCCAGTAGTTTAACGGTGGGTAAAACGGCACTCCCTACATTTGAGCCGCATCCTGGATCAAATTCTGTCGTCTGGCTGAAGCCACCCACAGTTGTTCAGTTTTTGATGGGTTTAATGTTAGTCTGTTTTTAGCCATCCAGTTTCCTATTTTCTTGATGCATCCATCAATTAAATTGACAAGCCCACTTCTCTCGCCTGGTTTGCAATAAAAATAAATCTGCGTATCATCTGCATAGCAGTGCGACCACAATCCACATTCTTTGATAATGTTCTCTATATCTTTAGTGTAAAGGAGATAGAGAAGTGGTCCGAGTACTGACCCTTGAGGCACTCCTGTAGACACCCGGAAGTTGGTTGAGCTTTTACCCTGGAACACGACTGCATATTCTCTTTTATTAAGATATGAACTGAACCACATATGTGCCTGATCACGGATACCATAAGTTTTCTCCAGACGTTCAAGCAAAATATTATGGTCTACAGTATCAAACGCAGCACTCATGTCCAGAAGAGCCATCAACACCAGATTACCAGAGTCCACCGACGTTATAATGTCAGACAGTACTCTTATCACTCCCGTCTCCGTGGAATGAAAACGTCGGTATGCCGATTGCCTTACCGAAAATAAAGAATTCCGCTCGATATAGTTAACGAGCCTGTGAGAAACTATTTTTTCTAGTATTTTTGATACGATGGGAAGATTTGAAATAGGGCGAAAACTGGAAAGATCTTCCACATCTAGTTGGGAATTTTTTAAAAGTGGAGTTACATTTGCTTTTTTTATGGCTCTCGGAACAATGCTGCGCTCCATGGATGTATTAAATAAATCTGTTAAAAATGGAGCTAATACGTTAATGCATTTTTTCAAAAGCCAAAAGGTCGTATGTTTTTTTTATGCTTGCAATACTTATTAGATTTGAATGTCAATTTTTGTGACTTTGTAACTTGTGCCGGTATATATTTTTAATCTATGGTACCAAAAACAAAAAGAAAACAATAAAATAGCCAAATCCTAGTCAAGTCAAATCTAATAGATACAAATGTGATGATAAAATTGTCTGTCATGAATTTTGTGTTTTATATAAAGGGAAGGAAGCTAAGCAAACTGGTAGAAAGCTAACGAAATGACAAATATAGTCATCTTGTGATCTCATCAACACCACTGTAGTTCAACAATATTGCAAGATAATCATTGCATAGACGTTAAAAAGCATAATTAAATCAAAACATAATATCGGCATCGCTTAGCAACTGCTTCAAGTTCTGATTTCTTAGACGTTATATATTCAATATGGATGTACAATTTCCTGCGGATCAAACGTCACCAGAAAGTCGAACATATCAAAAAGAGATATCTCACATGATGCATGGATTTGGTGACAGTCCGAACCCCTCGCCCCAAACTGTAGCCCTCGTGGAGTCGATAGTACTTCAGCAAATGCGAGGAATGTTACATGAAGCACTCAAGAATGCGGAGCGTAGAGGTCATAAATGTGTTTATCCAGAAGATATCATTTTTCTAATGAGAAATAATAAAATAAAACTGCAACGGATGCTTCTCTTTATGAAATCAAAATATGTCATTAAAAACAAAGCCAAACTTTTAGGAGAAGGTTTCATTTCCAACGCTCTTTTAGACGAAGATAGTGAATCAAATATCAAGAAGAAAAAGAAAACTTTTTGTGAAATAGTCGAGTTTTTAGATGACACAGGCGAATTATCGAAGTGTTTAAATTATGACATTATTAAACATCAAAGGAATGTTCGCGCAAACAGTTTATCACAAGGACTGAGCCTTGATAAATATGAAGAATATCATAAAGCGAGATGTACATCGTTTGGTTTCTCTCAATGCAAATTGTCTGTTCACAATAAATTGAAGTTGTGGTTGTGCCCTTTGAACGATATCAATATAGCTTTACAGTCTTTTGATCTGATATCGTATTTAGCGTATGAAACGGTCGCCCAAATCGTAGATTTGGCTTTCATTGTGCGGCAAGATGGAAAGGCTGTAATGAATGATCCCTTTGCTAGACTTGAGGGCGGTAACTTTTGTAACCCGGCAAGTTTAAGTAATTCTTTATTTATTAAGTCAGGGCAGGAAGGCGTTTCTCCCATCACAGTAGCGGAAGTTCGGGAAGCGATGAGAAGATTTTCCACACCAAGAATCGGAACTGTCGGACTGTTTTCTAGGAACATTAAAAATGAAATTCCTATGAGGTTTTTAGCCATGTAACTTTAATGGTACTGCAATTCAATTACAATAAATGTTTTGAATTAGGTTTTTTTTTTATTTATTTATATTTTATTTGATATATAATATTAATTTTAAACACCCTCAACTTTTACATTTCAAAAATGTAGTTTGTAACAGGCTTGTGTATTTTTAAACTGCGAAGTTTACTGTACAAAATAAACAAATGCAAATGAAAAAATAAACATAAATAAAATCAAAATAAAGCTATTTTCTTCAATACGTAACAATAAGATTAAATGTCTGAAAATAATATTGAGAAAAATTGCATTCTTTCTGTTTGTTACACTTTTTTTTCCTGTATCACGTAAAATTACTTAAATATCAAAAGTGATACACAAGTTAATCTGACATCTTAATCAAAGTAAAATAATAATAATCAGAATTTTTTAGTGGGAAATATGCGTCTAATAATAACAAACAAAATTGACAAGAAGCGGATAGATCTCTTGGTACCTACCTACGCACACAGATGCGCATTTATATCATCTCCCAGGGAACAACCAAATGTATTCACAGTTATGTACTAGGAAAAGGACAATAGACCCTACCTAAAACAGGGACCCTTCGAGTTCGAGTATCGTCTATTATTTTGCTAACCTTAATAATAAATTATGGAATGCTGTCTTTGTTTAGTTTTTTATCATTTACTTTTTGTGCGGTTACATGTTCACTTAATTGCCATACTTACTAGTTCTTTGCTCGATGTATTATTATTGTGTTTTTTTAAAAATATTTTTATTGTAAACTTTTTAAAATCATTCTTATGTTTCTGAAATTCCACTCGTTGATGCGCTTTGTAGCTGCAAGACTTTTTGTGATGTTAGCTATCATATTATATAAATCATATTATGTAAATGTTATCAACTATCAAATATCTAAATTTAGTAAATGGGATCTAGAATTTCAACCGTCTATGCGCTCAGTAACTGCAAGAGTTATTGTAATCTAACTTCTATTTTTATAAATTTGTTTTTTATTTAGTTTTTTAAAATTTCACTTCATTGTCAAATAAAAAATGTAAATAGGGGCTGGATTTATTACTGCCCATGCGCTCTGTAGCTGCAAGACGTGCTGTAATCTAGCTCCTATTTATCATAATTGGAGACGAGGAACTAGAATCCCAACCGTCCATGCGCTCAGTAGCTGCAAGACATGCTGAGATATTTATGTATTGTACAGCGCCCTTGAGATGATTTTCACGAAAATGGCGCTATATAAATTATTCAAACATATATATCCCTGCATAAGAAGTAACAATAGTCAAATGTAAAAACACAACCACTGAAAAAAAACAGTGAAAGCCAAATGTTATGAAGATTTTTAGACTGCAATTCATGTGAAATATTAGAAATAGAATTCTGGAAATTTCTTAGTTTTTCTATGATAATTAAAATACAACTCCGTTTATCCAAACTCCAGACATTCGGATTCCCAAATATCTAGATCGTTATCAGAAAATGAAAAATAAAGACGTTTTTAATTTTAATGTAATTGTGCAATTAACTTTGCTGGACCTATTTCAGCAAGTTTTTAATGTGATTTCAATTCCCTGTAATATTTCAAAAACAATAAAATCTGGATAGTTGGAGTTTTCCGGTACTTGAGTTTTTTTTCAGTTTTATAATTTTATCTGATGATCTATCTCGAGATTTGTTGTTGATCTATCTCGAGATTTGTTGTTTGGTTTCTTTTTTATGGACGGTTACCACCTGACACCGAGACAGTAATTCCCCTTGCTAACCGGGTCTTAAGATGCCACCGTTGACTATTATTCCTCTGCTGCCATTCTTAACACAATGGTTTTTTTATTATTTTTGCAATTCATCCTACGAAGGATGATTTTTGCTCAACACAACGTCCCCCTGTGCCCCTTCCGCCTGTTCTGCCGTACTGGTGCACTTTATCTCTGCAATCATAGCCATTGATGTCTTCACCTGCAACCCTGGGTGAAGGACTATTATAACCGGCAATATTAGGTCCTCATCCAAACTTAGCCACGTGAACACTCCGGTCTACTGAAATTAAAAGGTGCCGACCCCCGGGACGTGGACGCGCTGAATGAAAATTACTCTAGTGAGAACTGAGAAGGTGACTCAGTTCCCAAGAATCATTTATGTATACTCTTATGTGTTGTAATTTGTGAGGATGGGATGGTAAGTTTTTTATGTATGTAAATCTAACCAATATAAAATTTCTATGTATGGTGCAATAACAGAATTGTTGATATATTATGTATCTACATAAATATCGTTGCAAAACAAAAACTGATTTCTTGATAGCAATATGTACTGATTGATTGCCTATTATAATGTTTTAGATAAAACATGTACCTACATAAAATGTTGAATTGTGTAAAATTACACAAACAATCATATTCTTGAATGATAGTATTTTATTTATAAGATATTTCATTACAATATTATTACACCATATTGTGAAATGGTAAGTACTTAAAACTTCACAAACTTTTCTGCCTAAAGGTAGAACTACATTATTGTGTTTTGGGGGGGCGTGATGGTGAGTTTTCTCATAATTGTGGCGTTTTGGGAGCTCTTCTGTTGATTTTACTGCTAATTCTTTAAGCCGACTTCACTATGGCACGCCACAAAACACCACACTAGAGCAATATAACTCTGTCCATATAAAATACATAGAAGCTATATGTGCCACAATGCAACACAATCAATAATGTTATCCTACTATATACTTGCACAAGTATATTTTTGAAGATTAAATGCATTTTTCCAGGTCATTTAAAGATTTTCTTCAAAAAATTGAATTTAGTCAAATTTCCTTCATGTTTAATAATTAGGTGTGTACCATTAATATATAGTTCTTAAATAATTTAGTTTATGCTTATTACAATTGAGTTAATCAAAGGTTTATTTAAGTACGAACTCCTAATAACTAGAAATTATCTTTCTCTATGGAGGCCAACGCACACCATATAAATAGACACAGAAATTGACTGAAGCACCAGCAGATGCTGTAATCCCTTTCATCCCAAGCAATGAAGCAATCTTAATATGCATTATTCTTATCTGCACTGCCCTCAATAATTAATTATCAAGCTGTAACTAGACAATATTATAAAAAATACAACCAGATAATAGAGCAATGGGAGAAAGTTATATAAATGGCTGAAAAAATATTTCCTTGGGGCACCTGGGCCGCGATTATGAACGGCTATCTTCATCAGTATATACTGAGACGGTATAAACTAATATTGATATTTATGTACAATTTTTTTTATATTTGTATGAAAATTCAAAGTATCTTCTATGGTAACTGGTAATTGAACATGTTTACAAAAATAAATTGTAAACATACTTTATTTTTCATACAGAAAACTCAATTTGACTTTGTAGATAAAATTTAAGATAAATTTTAACTTCCTATCAGAATACGTACCCTGGCGATGTCCAACAGTTTTAAGTTTTTCAACTCATTTATTGTATCAGAAATATTTTTATTGACAAGCAGGTTTCTGATACTGTTCACCTGAAAGAATTATATTTTGGACGATAGATTTTATACAAACTCTAAAATTACTTTAAAGGTGAAATACTTATTTGTCAATCTTGCGAAAAATATAAAGCTAACCTCTATAAATAATATAATATACTGGAGGAGGGAATATACAAAATTATTAGACTCATTTTATTAGAAGAATTTATTTTTAAAATATAAAACCTCAATAAAATGAGTTTAGAATGTAAAACAATGTATGCATTGCACATTTTACAATAAAACACTCAGTGGTAATTTAAAACATACACAATGTCTTCTGAAACATATCAAATCGTAATTTGAAACAAGAATAGTGTGTTCGTTCAATGTACAAAACCTCAATTATTTTATGAGAAAAGAAATAATTATCTTTCACATTACTCGTGTAATGGAAAAAAAATTATTCTTCCACTTTTTCGCTATCAATTTTTACTAAACGAACTTTATCATTTTCAACCTTTATGTTTTTTATTTTGTAGAGGGTTTTGATAAACTTTTTAGAAGCTCTTTCAGTTGCCTCCGATACCCCATTTACAACACAAAACTCTGTTAAAACTTTTTTCTGTAATTTTTTCAAAGACATATCTTTTTTCTTCGATCCAACAACAGACAATATTATGTCGGTCCAATCAAAATCCTTTACACCGTCCTTACTTATCTTTTTTGTGGGTTCCTCAGAGTCAGAGATTCGGCTTTCTAAATTGGTTTCTTGAGAAAAACCATTAGTATCTGAAATGTCTGCTGCAACTTTGTTAAGTTTGGCCTTTTTCTTTTTACTAGGAGTTTCATCATCTTCGCTTGTAATCATCTTATGCCCAGCTTCTCTAAATTCTGCTTCATACTTTTCTCGTTTTCTCTTCTCCTTTTTTTCTTTCTTACTTAATGCTTTTTCTTCCGGTTTATTTTCGTCGTTTTCTTTGAGCACACTTCCATTTGTTATGACTTCAGTTTTCTTTTTCCCTTGAATTTCAGAGTTCAATTCACTGTCAACTTCCATGGGTATAACCTTGTCTTTTTGATCATTGCCATTTGTTGCATTATTATTAACCCTACCAGCGGGATTTATATTTTTTAACAAATCTAGTTTAGCAGAAAGCAAGTCCCACGCACTTTCTCTATCCTGCATGGAAGTCCTCGAATCCATACTTTTTATAAAGTTCATGAACTTGAGTTTCTTTCTAGGTGTGTTAGGCTGCTGTGATACTCTCTGAAGAAGATTTCTTAGCGACCCAGAGAGTTTAGTATTATCATCTAAAACAGATTGAACAATTTCTATCCAAGCATCTTGTTTTTTCTCTCCTTTATTTTGGTTTGGTTTTGAAACAAAATTCTTTCCACCATATCTTTCAGCTTCAGTGACACACTTGGTGTGATCTCTGAATTCATCTCCTCTGCAACAACAAACATATTCAAATAAATAAAAGCTTCGATAAGGCTCTCTTGGTAGTATAATTTTTTATATTATTTATTGAATTCCAATAGAGAAATATCACATAAACTTATGATATAAGAAATCAAACACTGATTTGAGTCTACTGAACACTTTATTTTATTTTTACAAATATAAAAACAAAAATTTTGTGACAATTGTTTCGCCTTGTTAGCCAATCAATAAATATCACATACTAAGAATACAGATAAAAATATATTAAATGGATTTAGAAAAATTGTATTTTCAAAATCAATATGGATATTGAGAAATGTTTTTTTACACATAACTTTAAAAAATAAATTATATAAAAAGTATCTCCCTAGAAAAACGGGATTTGTTTGGCGTTGATAATTGTGACATCAAGATTCGTGATGACGTTCTATAAAATTTTAAAGTTACATAGTTCAAAATTAACATGAATTGCGACACATTAGGGGCGTGGCCAATGCAATGACTGGTTTTGCGGGAATTCAAAATTAACTTTTGAGAAATATTTTTTAAAAGTTTTTACGCTACAGTATTTCACTCTTACTCTTTTTTAAAATTCTTTAAAAAAAAGGCTGATATTTATCTATTAAGAACAAATTATTTCCATACTTCATGTTTTAATTGTAACGTTTTTGTTGCAACACTTAATCAATGTTTTTTATCCATAAATTAAACTTTTTATTCCTTTATACACATTACTTATATAAAAAGTCCAATATTATCCAATAAAACATGGATTCACTGGACTAAAATAGACATATTTTGTGAATTTGGCCGTATCCCTAATACGAACTGTCAGGCAAACATTCTTTTAAAAAAAATAACTGTACTGTTATTAAAGCATTTGTGAATTTAGACGGCAAATAGTTTCCAACAATCTGAATTTAAATATCCTTGGTAAAATTACAATTACTCGGGTAACTATAATAAAATCAAGAAAACCATGTTTAAAGTACTTACCTAAAATCTTTTATACAATCTACACAGCAAAGATCAGGAAATTGATTACGGCACTTAGTTTCATAGTGCTTATCCACTTTTGGCTTTTGGACAGATTCACCACAATGGTTACATGTAAAAACAACCATGATCTGAAATAAATAAGACATGAAACAATATGTTAGTGGGAAAATTAACACAAGCAAGATATAAAGGGAAAGATTTATTTACAAATGATGGGAAAGTTCATTAAAGTAATGAAAGTAAGAGAATTAAACAGAACATTATGAAATTTAGTATGGCAGATAAACCTCTTGTGGTTGCAAAAAGTTGCAATGTGTGATGCAATACACAAATATATATTTTTTTAATCCGTTGTTGAATTGAATAAAGCTTATAAAACGTACTAATATTCAGTAATGAAACTAATGCATTCAGGAGAAAAAAAACTAGAAAAAAAAATTACGAATGCCGATACATTTTTAGGTTAAATAAAAAAAAAACTCAAGCGCACAAATAGTAAATAAAACTGGAATACTTTATTAGAAAAGCCGTACCCTATAAAACACACAATTATATTAAATACTAAAAAAACAGCGTGTTGTAAAAACTTGATAATTTGTATCAGGCGTGTTAATACTAGCAGGCAAAATTGTTAATTATCGTGAAGTGGTTATTGTCAACTAATATTAATTTACTTACTCACCGGTTATAATTTCACAACAGAATATAATTCACAGAATATTAAATGAGCTGGGATCTTCCACTCTCGAGCCCTGAAAATTGGTAAATAATTTTGATAAATGAAAATCAACGACTTTATACTTCCTCGAGTTTCGCAGAACCGTCAAATGGCAGCATGCAAAACGTCAAAAGCGCATGTTACAAAATCATAGATAAAAATATAAAAGGTGCTGTTCATTAATAATTATTTATTGTGCTTAGTTTGTGTTCATTTATAATATGCGCTCATTTGTCGATTACTTCGTTTTATCTTTCCTCTCCCCGATGGAGGTTGAAAATTATTGCAGCAATCCTTACTTTGTTGGCAGCTGCCCTGAACAATGTCTGAGTGCTGCAATGAAACCAGTCACGCAAGCTCTTTAGTCAAGAAGTACGCCTTTTATTTGCCCTGCGTCTTTTTTTATCCTTTCCTGTAGAATGACTTATAAAATAATATATTTTTTGCCCTTCATCACGTCCTCAAAGTACCCAAATTTCCTTTTCTTTGTGGTTTTTTAGTAATGATGCAACAGACCTCTGCTTCTTCACGTTTTTTGACATCTGTTCCTTGTTCTGTTTTCACAACTTTTATAACGGAGCTTTACGCGCGGGAAGGTTGTTCTAAGCATTACAGCCATTTACAAGCAAGCCGAACGCATGCTTTTGGTACTTGTCGCAATGCGTTTGTTTACATACTTGTTTAACGTGATGTGAGTGTAAGCTCGTAAGATTTTCTATTCTTGTTTGTTTTAGTAATTAATTTGTGTCGTGTGTGCAACTTAAATGCAATTATGAAACCAATAATAGGTCCTATTTGGAACTATTTCGTTAAAATTGATGATTTAACAGCCAGATGTTAAATTGTCAAATTGAGAATTTGAGATCGGCAGAAAAGAAGAAGTGCAACATACGTCATTGATGTTGAATTAATCATTACAAATAATGTTAAAATCCATGATAAGTATGAATAAATACCAGCAAAACTCAATTACAAATAATGTAACTGATAATCTGTTTTTAGAGACACAGTCACAACTTCAGGAGTACCTAAAAGATAAACGATTAGCTTACAAAATACAAATATACTCATCTTTTGCCATTAGTGCGCCAATACTTATCAGCTCCTCTCAACAGCTTCTTACATATGAAAAACACCGGAACAGATTATTAGATGTAAAAGCAGCCAAATTATTTTTATAAAATGTAACTTACCATTATCTAATTTGGAATATAAATTTCATTAAAAATTGTATTTGTAAAAAAATGTACTTACTTTTTTTCATAGTATTTACACTTCCACTTCCGCATATGCTTCCGTTTCTGTTTCTGCTAAAATTTACTTTTCACATCTGTTCCCGTTACTGATTCCGTTATGACACTTCTGTTGCATCACTAGTTCTCAGTACCTCTGTATCTTTTTTATCCGTCGGAGAACGTCTTCGTTTCGGACTACGTCTACCAGGATTTTTAAATATGAGAATAGAAGACTGTAGCATCACATTTCAAAGGTAATGATCTTTTCGGGGTGGCTTGGGTGAGCGTCTACGTTTTGACGCCGTGAAAAATGTACCAAGAAGATGTAAAATCATACAGTACACATTCGGAAGTTTAAATTAAAGTCTTTACTGCAAAGGAAGTCACGCATCTTAAAAAGCAGTCTCGCGCCATTACTATTTTGGCTTTCATCTCTTGTGAGTGATCACGTTAATTTATCATTTAGCCAGCATCCTCAATATGTGTATTGATAGACTTGCTCAATGACCTGCTCTCCAATTTTTAAAGTCATTGGGAGAGTTTGTGACTTTTTTCGAACAACCATACTCTTGGTCTTGGTAATATTCATTTATAGCCTTAAAGGGCTAATGT
The DNA here is from genome assembly GCF_059751315.1 of Micrasema longulum. NCBI lineage: Eukaryota > Metazoa > Arthropoda > Insecta > Trichoptera > Brachycentridae > Micrasema > Micrasema longulum. The sequence goes on from NW_028279600.1 coordinate 13,396, forward strand.
CAACACTAGCACTTCGTCACTACAATCTTAGATTTATAACCTATTTGAGTAGCCCATACGGAGAAAAACCATTCTATGATTATTGAACGGGAACTTAGTTACAAATTACAGCGACACAACTGGCCGTCAATATTTGCATTAAGAATTGCGAGCACGAATCGAAACCGTCTGTTACACGTTTGTTGTTAAAGTAAATACCAAACTAAAACTTAAATAAAAAATTAGAACGCTTTTGTTCTAGGTAATAGAGTTTAGGGGCTTCTCTAGAGAATTATTACTATGAAGCCACAATTATATTTAAGAGAAATGTGTTTCAAAACTCTCAAGAATAAAAAGAAATAAAGACCATCGTTTAGGGTTGAAGCTAACAGCGATGTCAGTTCAATTATTATTAAGCAGGTTTATGGCGACTTAGTTTTATGAACGCAGCACTGAAACACCCATAAACAATAATAAATGTAAGCGTGACCATAGACTACAAAACATAATTAAAAGTAGGCGTTTCTTGTGAATTAGGTAGGTACCCACTCACATAAAATAAAATGACTTACTATTTTTCGTAGAAATAAAAATACGGCCTTTGAATATATTTGATGACATTGAAAATAAAAAGTAACTTCATAACTTATTCGTCTATGTACATTATAACGAAGTATTTGCACAGAAAACTGATTCTGGTATTTAATAACCTATGTACCTGCTTATAAATAAGTGATCTTAAGTGCATACGTAAGTGAGTGATCTTTAAGGTGACTATATTTTTGCACTGTATCTTACTATGTACTTATGTATATATATAAACAAACTGTTAATTAATTGGAAAAGGCATTTTTAAAATATTTTTTTCCCCTATAATTTGTTTTTACATTATAATTTATTGTATGTTTGGGGAATTCATATCAAATATATACGCAAACAGTCTTTCTCTTTCACACACACCTACCCCCATCCTACCTAAAGTTTGTGGATTCACTCGCAATTATTTTTAATTTGTTTTATGCTTTCTTTTCTAACTTCGCTTTATTTTTTTTAATTGTATTTTTGTGGCTGAATTAATTGGCTTTATTTTATAATTGCGTACAATAATGCTTTATGTTTATACGCATATTGTATTGCTGTTATTTTCCTTTAAACAAAATAAATAAATAGGGGTTTAATAGAAATCGTTAATATCTGATTCTGACTGAAAACGTTGATTGACACTACATAATTTAAAAATTCGAAGAAGTTAATAGCGCGCAACTCACGTCGGCAAAAAAATTTAAAGCTGAAAGGGACAATATATAAATAATTCCTGAGAGGAAAATATGTAGGTTTCAAATATTGTTTTTGTTGATAAAGTATAATGTAAATACCAATATTCGTTATAAATGCCACATTTGTTTAAATATAATTATTATCTTTTAGAGAAAATATTGTTTATGTTCCTCTTTATTTTCCTTTCTTAAACGATATTTATTTACAGTTAGTTTCCATGCATTTCATATTTTTACCTAAGACATAATTAAAACTTTGAGTTGAAACCTGTTTTAGACAAATATGTATCTATTTAGTACATCATCATTCCCCTTTTGCACCTAATGGTGCATAGGGCAATCCATTGGTACAACAATTGCAGCGTGTCTTGATCATTTTTGTTACATGACGGTAAGATGATCAGTCTTACGCTTCAGGTACCAGTCCAGGGACAATGAAATATTCTAGTGTGAAAACACCCTTTAAATAAATATTTCATTTCAGCCATGTCGGGAATCGAACCCGAGACCTCTTGCAAGGCAGGCCAACGCGCTGACCATTACACCACGAGGCCGACAAAAGACCATATAAGACAATAATAATTAAATATTTTTGTTGTTATTTTTTGTGTATGAGACTGTAATATCCTCAATAAAAGTTTTACTGCCTTTATTTGAAATTATGTGGAAGAGGCTAGGATTGTATGCCAGGATAGACGTGTGTGGCGGTTCATTCTCTTTGCCTACTCCTACGGGGAAATGGCGTGATGGTAGTAGTAGTAGTAGTAGATTAAACTTAAAGCTATTAATACTGTTGTTTCTAAAATTAATGTTTATTTATCTTGGTCTCGAGTAGGTATGCCTTGGGAAGGAGATAAATAAAAAATGTGTATCTACCATGAATTCATAAATATATAAATAAAATTAATTCCTTGCGAAATGTGTTAAAACTTTAAAACCAACGTTTCTGTTTATATTTTATTGTTTTATATAAACGTAGATGTTAGTTGATACCCACTTTTTGTAAAAAGAAGGCTTATGCAAAAGGGGAGGTAAATTAATTAAAGATTTATTTAGTTTTAAAAATAGTAATTTATTTACATTATATAGCTTAATACAAATATTTCATAAAACGGAGGAAAAAAAAGAAATATGCGTGGATTTCATTTTATTTAATTTTTTTTTAAATTACTACTAGGTCAAATTTTAAGATTACTTTTTAAAAAATCCGTTTTCGAGGTTTATATTTGCATTGAGATATGTGTATATTTATATTATAAATAATTGCACCAGGGCCAGGTGTCAGTGATTAATCAGCAAACTGCTGGTACATCTTTCGATTGAACTCTTTTCTGTAGTCTTGAATATTTTTTGCTGAATCCTAAAATGAAAAAAAGAGTTATAAACATACTTTATTTAAGTATTAGAGGCGGGAGATGATATAAGTAAAGGTTAAGATAAATTATAAAAATTATGGATCTTATCGCGGGTATAGAGAAAAAAGATATTTAGGGGCTATTGTTTTTTGCATTCAATTACATTTTGATTCATTCTTTTTTTAAAGTCAATCAACAGGCTTGTGCGAGCCCTAATAGATTTACATTAATGATATAGATACGTAATACAATGGATAAACTAAACTTAACTAAACAATCTTAGAATATATTTAAATGTACACCGGATGTTGACTATGGCCATAACTTGGCATGATGTAGGCAGATATGGAAAGTGAGTCATCTCAAGTCAGGGGTGATAACACCGCTTGCTTCTTAAATGTATGCCTTTGCTGTAGGAACACATCGACAGTACTGTTTAGTGAGATTTTGTTCAATGTTCCGAGAATCCTTGGTAGAGGGAAAAACATCCGACGTTGATTCTAAAATGTCCCACAGCATTGGTACGCAAGTTACGGTGAGGTACATTACGGTTAATCTGAGCGGGGGATATCATGGGCATTTTTATAGCTAGATATTATTTTGTGCAACAATGATTAGTGTTTTACGCGCCTGACACCTGTTCTCCTCTACGGATGCGAATCATGATCAAAACAACAAAATACTGAGTTTTGAGAATAGGTGTCTCAGAAGAATTATTGTCGTGCGGTGGTTTGACTTTGTGAGGAATGAAGTAATAAGAATCGGGTTTTGGTCCCGTGGCTAGTGTCTCGGACTCACGGCTTAAAGATCCATGATTCGAACCCCACTCTACCCCAACTTGATTCCCATTTTCTAGTGGTGAGTTATTTACAACTCGTTAAAATTGGCCCTCAAAATGAAATATTTTCTTTTAATGTTATCTTATGAACGTAAATATTTATTGAAAAAAATAAAATAAAATATTGACGTCCTTATAATTTACTCAAATATTTCCATTTTGGTGGTCATTTTCAAAGAGCCAATCGTGGCACCTCACTAGTGCCCAAAACAGCAAAATTCTGAGTTTTAAGAATAGGTGTCTCAGAAGAATTTTGGGTGTTCGGTGGTTTGACTTTGTGAGGAACGAGGTAATAAGAGAACGAACGCAGCAAACTCTGGTGACAACTGCAATCAAGCGGAGGTGATACGGTTGGCTGGGCCATATATTGCAGATGCCTCCTGAGTACTTTAACAACGCTTGCCTACTTTACAAGGCATCAGGTTCTCGACGTCTTGGACGTCCACTACTGACTGTTCGTCGACAGTTTTTGTTAGAACTTTGAGACGAGAACCTGTATTGGGAGGGCGCACAGGAGTTGGCAGCCGATAGGAATACATGGAGGCTTTTTTTGGATACTATATGCTCCAACTAGGAAGCGGATATAAAATGATGATGATAATGGCTTTTTAAGATTTTGAAATGAAATAAACAATTAATTAGTTTCGGGAGGAGTTTCAAACGCTTACACGTAACGCTTCTCTCATTTCCAAGTTATACAGCCTTCTGAGTCCTTTCAAATTTCTTCCAAGTATCTTCAGAAATTCGGACCTGGAGATTTTCGGAGGCGCTTCAGTAGCGGAAGTTGAATTGCTTGCTGATGGCGTCTTTGTTGCAGATGACTGAAAGAAAATATTTAAGTATCTTTATTTAAAAAGTGTATTTATGTCTCAGAGAAACAATGCGCATGCTACCAACCTAGATGTTGAATAAATAATTAAGATATTGGAAAACCATTCACCAACTGTCTTCAGTACTTATTTTTTTATTCTAATGTTACTTAAAATGAGAAACAATTTGTTTTTTGCTAGGTAGAATATACTATTTATTATTCTTTAATATTTTGAGTATATCTAAATCTTTATATTTTTATTAATTAATGTTATTACATAAATGGCACTTGTTTTTTTTATTACTATTACAATCTACTTTTGTATATTTAAGTTAATGTTATAACTGTAATTTTTCAAAAAAGAGACTAGCTAATTATTCATTTCAAATTACATGTGTTAACATACGTTTTCACTCGCCTATTATGTCTATTTAGGCTGTACCCGAGTTAAGCCATAATAATTAATATAAAAAATATAAAGTAACTTAAAACAAATAGTGGTTAAAACTAAATAATAACAATCCAAACAACGATAACGTTAAATACTTTAAATAAATAATCAATTATAAATCATATATTTATTAAACTTTTTGTATATACTTTTAATTGTACATTGGCGGGCTTATTGAAAAATGGCAACTTCTTCCATGGAACTGGCAGAGGAAGGATGAAAGCCGAGTGAACGCGGTTGAAATGCGATCTCTTAGACGAATGTGTGGGAAATCAATGTATGACATGATTACGAATGATGAAATCAGGCGAGAGTGTAAATCTGAGACAAGTATAATTGATAAGATTAAGAAAGGGTCTCTGAGATGGTTTGGTCACGTAGAACGAATGGACGACGAGAGAATGGTAAAACAAGTATATATGGCAAAAATGAACGGCAACGTTAGACGAGGACGACCAAGGAAGACGTGACATGATCAGATAAACCAAAATCTTAAGTCTGGTCATGTCAAAAGCAGACAGAACCGAAGGGCATGTATGACAAGATGTATGAATGTGGAAGAGGCTAGGATTGTATGCCAGGATAGACGTGTGTGGCGGTCCATTCTCTCTGCCTACCCCTACGGGGAAATGGCGTGATGGTAGTAGTAGTAGCAACTTCCTCCAACCAACCAATAAATTAAAAGTTTTATTTTTATAACTCTAGTAACAATAATATATTCAATTAAAAATAATGATAAAAAAGCTTAAGATATATAAAAATATAAATAAATGCATTTGTAAAAATTATGTATCTTTTTTGGGTGATACCGTGTATGTTGGATTTGATCCGACGTTTCGGCTACCATTGCAGGAGCCATCTTCAGGGAAAACTGTGTGTTTTATAGAGAAATGTATGTGTTTAAGTACTAGTAATTTGTACCGTGTCACAGTCAGCAGTAGGCACATTTACGAATAGAAATGTGCCTACTGCCGGCTGCGACACAGTACAAATTACTAGTACATAAACATAATTATTCTTTCCTACAAAACTAGAAATATGCCTACTGCTGACTGTGACACGGTACAAATTACTAGTACTTAAACACATACGTTTCTCTATAAAACACAAAGTTTTCCCTGAAGATGGCTCCTGCAATGGTAGCCGAAACGTCGGATCAAATCCAACATACACGGTATCACTCAAAAAAGATACATAATATTGATAACAGTGACCGTGAAAACCTTCGCACCTATTTAAATGCATTTGTATATAAATTACCAAGTAAAAAAGAGGAAATAGAAAAGGGGGAGAGATTAAGGAAGAGAAAGGAGATGTTTTTACTGGCTCGTTTATTTAGTTACAAAAATAAAACAGTAATAACAAAATCATTGAACTAATGATAATATAAAACATAATTGAAATACAGTATTTTTTTATTTAATTCAGAGTTATAAAACGCACAGGGGTTCTTTGTTTCAAGTCTCGAATAGCTAGGAAGTTCATGTGTTTAGGCTGGAAATACTTTTTTACACGTGTTTTTTTTTAATTATACGATGCTTAAAAATTCATATAAAAAAACAAATATAAATTAGATAACATATCGAAAATAATAAAAATTGAATTATAAATATGAATTGGAAAATATACCATTAATAATAATAATAAAAATAATGTGCATGCTACACACTATTATTCTGAAGTAAATACTAAAAATAAGACAATTAAAACAAATATAAATTACAAAAAACTTTATAAGAATAAAGTTTAAACTAAAGAAATAATTTATAAAACGAATCATCAATATGAATATATATAAAAATAAAAAATGAGGATAAGGAAGGAAAGTAAAAGGGAATACAACAAATTATTTTATTTAATAAAATAATGCATCCATAAAATGTTTGCCTTTTCAAATATTGTCATCGTCATCGCTCCGTCAGCAAAGCAACATTTTCTCTATCTTAGATGTTGCTAGCATACGAAGAACGTAATATTAGAGTAGATATATATTTAACTAGCGGACCCGACAGACGTTGTTCTGTCCGAACCTTCTATTAGCTTGGATTTTTCAAATTAGATAAGTGAGTACCTAGTTACTTGTTTATGGTTGAATTTCAAAACACAAAATAATTCATTTTCAAATATAGAATTCTTTTTGCAAATGTCAAACTTGGTTTTTCTCACTAACAGGGATGCGCTTTATTCGTGAATGCGATTTTCAAAAATGTATTAAATGCTTAGAGTATAGAGATGTTTATATTCTAAGATTAAATGTCAGTCAATATTCTTTAAGTATTAACAAAAATTTTGTAAAAATAAATAAATGGGAAGAAATTATGATAAATTAAGGAAAGAATTTGATTGGGAACCATAAAAAGCAAATGTTGTATGTAAACATTCAAAACCAAACTTTTTTTTAACACAAAAAACAAAATCCTTCAATTTTTTATGCATTTTCGTTAAATGCAACCCTAGTAGGTCTATGAAAAAAAGATTTATGCTTCTAACTTTTTTTTTACAGATTCGATTGAAAATTTTAATATCTACGAACACGCGCAGCGCAACGATCTACATTTCGTTGAAAAACGCACGTATTCAAAAACATAAAATAAGCCTTTTTTTCAAATATGGCATTATTTTTGCAAACGTCAAACTCTGGTCTTCTCGCCAACAGAGGGGTGTACTTATGAGGAATACGATTTTTAAAAATGTGTTGAATATCATATTATTCTAGTATTACTAAAAATCCAGTATAAAGAAAGAAATGGGTAGAAATTATAAGGAATTGAAGGAAATAATCTGATTGAGATCCACAAAAAACAAATGCTGTTTGTAAAGATTCAAAAACAAACTTTTTTACACGCAAAAAACCAACATCTTTCCATTTTTTTGTACATTGCATTCTCCTCGAACGCAACCCTAGTAGATCGATGAATAAAACATTAATGCTCCTTACATCTCTTTTAGATATTAGATTGAAGATTTTAATATTTACAAACACGCGCAGCGCAAAGATCTACATTTCGCTGAAAAATGCGTGTAAATCGGTTAAGCCGTTTAGGAGGAGTTCAGTGACATCACACGTTCAGGAGATTTATATAAAGAAAGATAAGTCTTATTTATACTCGCCTGAGGACCATCTGCAAACTGTCCACTGAATAACTCGTTCAATTGTGACAATGCACTTTTCGTGTCATTCGCTTGCTGAAAAACAAGTAATTAAGTAAGAATAATTATAACACTATTATTTGCTTAAAGTTATAATACGCCACCGTCTAATAGAGTCGCCCATACGGAGAAAAATCATTACATCAACCACGAAGATAGCTACAATTTACAGCAATAAAACGAGCAGTGTGTACTCAGGTCGAGATTTCCAAAAGCAAACTCAAACCGTCCGTTACGTTATTCTACATCAACTTTATTTCCATTTTCTAATAGTGAGTTCTTTACAACTCGTTGAAAATGGCTACCAAAATTTAAATATTCCGGTAAATTATAAGAACGCTAATATTTTTTTTGAATACAACAAAGCAATTTAATTTATTGTTTAAAAAAAAAACCTTCGTCTATTTCTATTCGCATTTAGTGGTGCATAGGGCACTGCATTAGCACTCCGATTTCAGCGATAATTTTGTTACATGAAAGGTAAGGTGATCTGTCTTACGCCACAGGCCCCAGTTCAGGAACATTAAAATATCACAGCGTAGAACCACCTTAAAAACAAATATTCTACTTTCGTCCTACCAGGGATCAAAACCAGGACCTCAAGAATAGTTGGCGAACGTGCCAACTACTACACAATGAAGTGGACTTATCTCCACTCGATTTCCTTTTAAATCATTTTTACCTGAGAGTCGAAAACGCTCGTCAAGGGTTCTGGTTCTTTTTCACACTCAGAACTGTATTGCCCGGATACAAAATCATTTTATTTATTTATTTATTTATGTAAGGCATTTCTGCCTTTTACATATAAAATACACATATAAAATATACATATAAAATATACATATAAAATATACATATAAAATATTTTTATTTTTAAGGCTTAAAGAGTCCTTAAAAATAAAAATATTAAAAATCGAGTATGATATATTAATATACTCGTACTATACATATTATAAATTACTTGAAATACATACATTGAATGATTTATAATTTTTTTCAATTTAATAATTGAGAAATTAAAAAGAGATCGTTTATTATTAGTAACGGCAGATTTAAATTACTGATTAGGATGCTATTCTGAATCCTCTCTTCTGAGTGGTAACTTTCTGACGCACATAATATGTGTTTGACGCCTAGATACTCTTATTTGTTAATATGACAGAAAGGCGTTCGTTTTATTAGAGTGACAGTTATGTCAGAATTTAATTCGACTACAAAACTTACTTATTTATCTCTCATAATTTAAATAGGCTTTTAAGAAAAAAAGTGCCAACCTTAAAACGATTAAAGATTTTAATAAATCATAATTAACGAAAAAATTGCTTGGGGAACAAAATTTTTGACACTTTTAATGCGTAGATAAACGTATCGAGGGGTTTTAGACCCGTCACTGACATCAAAACTTGATGGTGGGCGTATCGGAATAATATCTTTGTAGTCGGTCGGGAGACTTTTATCTTCAACTATCACGTCATCCTGAAGCTATGTCATTATAGAGCGTAGAAATGTGTACCGTGACGTACGTATTGTTTTCCCTACCCAAAACTTGAAGGGGGGGGGGGATCGTTAGTATATCTTCATAATTGCTAGAGGCAATTCCACTTCAACCGTCAAGGTGAATGTATGACGTCTTTATCTTTCCATCATAATCGAGGCATAGTTCAGCAGTGAAATTATTAAATAAACTTACTTCATAAGCTAATTGGAATATAGTTCCAAAGAAACCCTTCGGTCTAGGGGTCGGCTTAGAGGGGTCAGACTGTCTTGATAATCTGTCCTTGGCAATGATGTCATCAGCCAATTGTAACTAGAAAAAGTAGTCATGCTAGTAAATAAAAAACTCATCATCATGTAGAATAAATAAATAATGTAATTATCATTAATTCCCATTCCGTATCTAATGATGAATAAGGCACTATAATAGTGCACCAAAACCAGTGTTCCTCGATTATCTGTTACATTTTGTTACATATAAAGATACACATTACAAAAAAATAATGTTAATTAATGTTAATTATTATTTTATTTTTTTTGCACCACAACAGGCCAGGAGGCCCAATTACAGTGGTGAATTATATCACAGAACACCCAGGCTTGAGAAAAATCACATTTTAATTTTTGTGTTCTCACCGGGAATCGAACCCGGAACCTCCCGTCTGTGAGTCGAGCATCTTGACCACTACACCACGGAGGCCGCCTATAATAACGTATCCTTAACTCTATGAGGCCAAGAGTGGACTCTTAGAGTTGGAATACAACATTATAGAAAGTGGAAGCATGAATAATATTAAAGAATACTACAAATAAAAATGATTACATAAACATAAATTTCAGTTGACATCTGGTCAACACGCCTAATAGTACTATATACACGGTTTTTCAACATTCATGGCAAGCTTTTAAAAAAATCCTTACAACGTTTTTACAAAAAGTCATTAAAAAAATATTTGTCTGAAAATGGAGTAAATATATAATTTCTCAGACCAGCATCCCTTGCGCAAACCCTTACCCCTCCCCGATATAAAAATTTGCCAAAAAACGTTTTTTTAATTTTTTTATTTCAAAATACAAAAAATGTACAAAACATAATTGTATTCCCGTGAGTTTGGCAAACTCATTCTGGGATAGATACAATAAATATTATCAGATAAAAATACATTTAGTTGAATATAATTAAAACAGAAATGGACAAATCTCGGAAACCTTTTTAAAAACAAATTATAATATATTATTTAACATTAACTTACATAGGTCAAGGGTTTTCGAGAAATATTTTAAGGAAATGATTTTGATGTGTTATTTGATTTCCATACGTAGACTGGTAAGAAATTGATTTAAGGTGAATAGGAATAATGTGACCAACGCCAACAAAGCGATACGCACCAGACGCGGACAAGGGAAGCGGCTGGGTAGGAGAGGGGTTTGTGGAGGGACTGCTTGTCCGAGAAATTAAGGATTTACTACATTTTGAGATAACAAATTATTATTTTTTTAAAAATGACTTTTTGAATTTTTTTAAAAGTTTACTATGAGGAATGTTCCCCACAAGTTTCATGGTCTGGCCCTGAAACACCATGCATAAATCTATGTAATGTACTGTATTTTATTTTATTTAAATACTCGTACATAATATATTTAAACTAATAGCTATAGGTATATGATTTATGTTTAAACCATTAACTTTGTGGTGAAACATTGTAACTGATGTTAGTAAAAATAAGTATAAAACGACTTAAGCTAGGGTTTCCTAGGACAGCGGTGCCCGTATTTTAACGGCCGTAGTGAACGGTGATGCAGTGGACAGCCGTCGTAACGTCGACTAGAGAGTGGTTTCCGAGGTAAACGGTGTTAAATGGTGTTGATAATACCGTTTTCCTAGGAAACCACACTCTAGTCACTGTTACGACGGCTGTCCACTGCATCACCGTTCACTACGGCCGTTAAACTACGGGCACCGCTGTCCTAGGAAACCCTAGCTTTATTGACTTTTTGTGCCTACCGGTTTCGAGACGTATCCGTCTCTTCGTCAGGACACTCACTACACCAATATTCAAACACTAAAATTCACCTTCACCGCAGTATAAGCATTGTTCATAAATAATATATATAAGTGTATTTTGGTATTTACCTGTTGGTGTAGTGAGTGTTCTGACGAAGAGACGGGTACATCTCGAAGCCGGTAGACATAAAAAGTCAGTAAGTGGTAATATACTTATATTTACTAACAGTAGTTAAATACTATGTCTTAATTTATACATATTATATACGTGAATATATATTTTTAGAGTCAAAAACAATCAAGTATTGGCAGTGCATAACCACATGTTTAATCAATTTTTCACGTCGACTTTGCCGGGAATCGACCCCGAGAACTCTACCATTGAAGACATCCATAACGTTTCGTGGAGGATTTATGTCCACTTGATTTTTTTTTCAGACTTTTTACCTGTCAGCCAGCCATCGAAGGGAAACTCTCGTTTGGGATTCTGTTTCTATTTTACATGTATAACTGTATTCTCCAGCCGCCTGCACGCGGCCAGTTGTTAAGAAATAAGCAATTTAAAACATTTATTCTATTTACTAATACTTTTTTTTTCTTTTTACGATAAATATTAAAAATAAAAAATACACTATCGCATCAACAAAAAAAACCCATAAAGGCATGGCCTGTGTGCGTACAAATAAAAAAAAAACATCTTAGGCAGCGGGAAGAAAACTATGATCAAAAAATTTAAAGAGTTCTAATATTAAAACATAAATAAAGCTGCAATATGCTCACATAATAAACATTATGTTTAGCTAGAAACAAATATAAAATTCAAACAAAAGAGTGGCTTTTAAAAATGGGAAGGAGCCAGTTGAAGCAACAATTATTAAGAGTTTGTGTGATTCAACAATTTTTTTAACAGTGTGTGGTATTTTTAAAGTCATATTTTGCCAGATTTCATGTATCATTATAATTCACTAGATTTTACTATTTTTCTATCTCGACAGCATATATTTTTTTTAGTTCCATCATTTTTATAAGATTTCAGTATTTAAATCATCTCTAGACATTACTAAGCCTAAATAATATGCTGTATTTTATTTAAAAAAATATGTTTACCTCAGAACAGATATTTACTATACCTAGTGAGGATAGACAGTGTCTAATATGTTTGCTTATAATTTTATTTTATTTGATTGAATGTTATTGTTCCCTTTTCACTGTTTTGCACACATAACATATTCTTGTAGTTACAATAATAATCGCGGATTTTTCGCACTGAACTGATAAATGTTCGTTAATAAAACAGTATAAAAGTATAATGAACCGTATAAAAGTATGAGTCGGGTTGTGGTCCTGTGGCTAGTGTCTCGGACTCACAGATTAAAGGTCCGTGGTTCGAATCCCACTCTACCCCAACTTGATTCTCGTGAGTTATTTACAGCTCGTTAATTATGGCCATCAAAATGAAATATTTAGGTAAATCATAAGATCGCAAATATTTATTTTATTAAAACAAATAAAAAATTTATTTTTTTTAAATCCTGTACATTTAGAAAAAAAACTGTACATCTGCCTTATTTAATCGTAATTTCAAAATAATAAAAAAATCGAAACGAAAAATTCAAATAATCCATCTCTATGATATCATTAAGGAATGCATTGGACAGTTTTGGAGCAATGAAAAATGATTTACTGTGTATTAAAGTTACGGCACCTTATCTGAAGAGGGAATGTCTCTTTTTTTCGTTGTCTGCGCAGATACCATTGTCAAGACGATGACGGCAATCATGCACCATCGAATTCCCGCAGACATCGTCTGAAAAAAAAAACATAGTAATTTCTTAAGTATACCCAAATTTTTGTACAAAAATATCAGATATTTTAACGGAGATAATAGAGATGTAAAATCTATTGAAATGCAAATAAAGAAGTCGAGGCATTTACAAAGCTGATATGTAGAGGCGGGATAGTGAACATCTTGCGTCAATAAAGTTTGCAATTATTTTACTACAATCAAACAAATTGAACTAATATGGATGCTTAAAAGTAGACAGAATGATGATAAATAATAAATAATAAATAATAAATAATAAATAATAAATAATAAATAATAAATAATAAATAATAAATAATAAATAATAAATAATAAATAATAAATAATAAATAATAAATAATAAATAATAAATAATAAATAATAAATAATAAATAATAAATAATAAATAATAAATAATAAATAATAAATAATAAATAATAAATAATAAATAATAAATAATAAATAATAAATAATAAATAATAAATAATAAATAATAAATAATAAATAATAAATAATAAATAATAAATAATAAATAATAAATAATAAATAATAAATAATAAATAATAAATAATAAATAATAAATAATAAATAATAAATAATAAATAATAAATAATAAATAATAAATAATAAATAATAAATAATAAATAATAAATAATAAATAATAAATAATAAATAATAAATAATAAATAATAAATAATAAATAATAAATAATAAATAATAAATAATAAATAATAAATAATAAATAATAAATAATAAATAATAAATAATAAATAATAAATAATAAATAATAAATAATAAATAATAAATAATAAATAATAAATAATAAATAATAAATAATAAATAATAAATAATAAATAATAAATAATAAATAATAAATAATAAATAATAAATAATAAATAATAAATAATAAATAATAAATAATAAATAATAAATAATTAATAATTAATAATGAGTAATAAGTAATAAATAATAAATAATTAATAATGAGTAATAAGTAATAAAAAATAAATAATAAATAATAAATAATAAATAAATAAATAAAAACCGATGATATTTACACCGATGAAATTCAAATATGTGATTGCGCAGCAGGATTATACGTCGTGAAACGTAAATATTTTTACATTTAATATTAGGTGTTCACGGATGTTCCACTGTGATCGCGAATACGGTAAAGAACCATGGTGAGAAATTATTATCGCGTCTCTTATTAGCACGTCGATAGTTATTAGTGATTGAGCTACATAATAAGTTTGTTGAATTAATGGGATTACAAGTGTGTGTGTGGTAAAAAAATATTTCTATGGACATTATGTGAAACCGTAAATACAAAAATAACTGTTTATTAGTAATAATATTTCCATTTAATTCCTTTCAAGTACACTTTAGTAACTTCCGGATTGGTTTTCCCTTGAGTTACTTTATCTACATTGACATTGCAGATTACTTGTAATATTTAATGAACCAGTTGCTCAACTTTCTTTCACCTTAACTAATAAGATACTAGAACCTACCAGAACCATAAAAACATTCACAAGTCTCAGAAAATATGTAACCTCATAGTTTTAACTCTAGATTCTTCGAACTTATTTTTGCACAATAATCAAGCGTAGTTTGGGTGAAGTCAAATGTGCTGCTTATTGCATTATATTGGGCGGCATGTTGCATCAAGTTTTGTAGATCGATTTTAAATTTTTTTTAGTAAGATTTTTGTCAACTTTAAATCGTATTTTTTTTTTGTTTTTTTTACAGTATAAAGAAGAAGTAAAACAGATTATTAAAAAATAAAGGATAATTACATAGAAATGAAATACATATTAACAGTAAAAATAGTAAACAAAAAATCCCACAAAGGCATGGCCTGTTCGTGGGTATACAAGAAATGTTTATGAACTTTTGCTCCTATAATAAATAGACTGTTTGAATATTTTTGTGTAACATAAAGAGAAAAGAAAATATTCCGTAAAAGATTTGAAGGTTTTTTTTTATATTATTAATACAGCTGTTTTGATGAAACTATACAAATTGGTAACCGGAAAATATATTTTTTTTTACATTTTTAAATTAATAAATGTCCAAATACTGTCAAGTAAAAAAATATTTTTTTGCTAATTATTAGTATGTACCTAGCATAAATTTGTAATTTTGAATTCCCGCAAAAACGGTCATTCCATTGGCCACGCCCCAAATAAGTCACAATTCATGTGTATTTGTTCCTGGCCATTAAAATTTGTTTATAACATTATCACGAATCTTGACGTCACAATAATCTAGGCCAAACATGTCGCGTTTTTCTAGTAACGTATTTTTATTAAATTTCTTTTTCACATTTAAGTATGAAAATTTTTCTCCACAATATCCATAATGATTTTGAAAATATAATTAATTATTCTAAATTCCATTTCATACATTTTTATCGGTATTCGTAGTATGTGATATTTCCCCATTGTGTCGCGAAAAAAAATAAACGAATCAATTTGTTTTCCAAGTCATTTTATCTAGAAAACGACTTTATTTATTTCATTAATAAGCATTAATTATTGTTATGAGGAACATCAGCCCTAATGGAAATTGGATAAAAAAATGTTTTCAGCATTTAAGTATGCGGAAAAGTTTCTTGAAATGTACGGAAAAAATACAAAAAATATATATTTTTTGATATGAATCAACCAATGATAAGAGAATTGTGGAAGGTTTCCGGTTTACTTATCCTCAATGGACCAACTGGCAGAACTGATAGAGAAGAAGTGGAAGAGAACTTGAAACGTCACAGAAGGAGTAATTTCAGAAAAATAAAAGTTCAAAAAATCGTATCGCTTATAATACGATACATAAAAATAAAGAAAAAACATCTGGCTTAGTTTAATAGTAAAAAAAACCACTAAACTTATTCATTGTACATTTTATAATACTCTGGACCACATCTAAGGATACGGTTATTTGGTATGGAATGATATTGATCTGTCATCTATTTATTCCGTCAAGTCTGATTGTTTTAAATTGTATTTTTTTCTCTACCGAAAGAATATTTACAATATTATGTTTATATTGTTTTTTTTAATTTTTGTTTTTTCCGTTTCATCTTAATCATTATATTTATCATGCAAATATTTTTCATTACACGTAGGTACATTAGATTAATAGAAAACAATAAATTAAATTAAATCAATGTAAAAATAAAAAAGAAATTCGAAAAACAATAAAAAAAAATATAATAGTAATACAAATAATTATAATAAAAAATAATACAATGAAAAATAAAAAAATGAGATAAGTGAAATAAAATAAAATAAAATTTAAAACATAAATGAAAAAAAATAAACCCGTAGGAAGTAAAATATAATAAAATAAAAGAAAACAAAGCAAATTAAAAAAAAAAACACAACTATAATAAAATACAATAATACAATATCAAAACAAAATATGACTTTAAAAATATCTAAAATGAAGAACATATAAGTACTAGCTGTTTTCACGTAAAAATGGCTTTTTTTTGCTATCCACTAAAAATATTAAATACGTTAGTCATCCCCCTTTTGTCGAATTATTTGCATATTTTGTTGTATTTGATTTTCATGATTTCTTTTATTCTTAAATTTTTTCTTCAAACTTCATTTTTTGTCAGTTTGGATAGGACGTAGTTCATCAATAAATAAACAAATAAAACGACCATACAAAAAAGAATATACTGTTGAAAACTACGTCATCAAAATTAAGTCGATAGGTGTCTCGCGTGTACGACATAGGTACGAACGCTCGGCATCAGACCGTATATCTAAGACCAAGATCAAATAGCTAAATAATCAAACAAGTAGTTCTTAAAACCAATGGTTAAAACGGTAGTTATCTTTATTTAAAATCATACGTCCATTGCGTCAATGTTCCCGCCTTTTTATGCTTACGCTCTCACTTTTAGTTCACCGCTGCGCATAACGGTTGCGCATTGGTATTTGGTATTCCGACGGTCGTTAAGAGTGACGCAAGATGTCGTTATGTCGTTTATCGTTACCAATCGTTACTTCACCACCGCAAAGTAAGGCTAAGTTACCTCAGAGCTAGTGGTTTGTCACTAAATTTACCCGGAAGATCAGTTTACCCAATCGATTCTGACAAAGAAGTCCCAGCCATTGGAAACTTATTATTTTTATCACCTTTACATTTTTTTTCAAAGGAATAACCCCTTAAGCCTCTATGCAGAGGCTTGTCAGCAGGTGGGTTAGAGGGGATATGGAAGGAGGTAATAAAAAAATCCACAACACCCAGACCAATTGAGAAACAAACTCTTTCTTTGATTTTTTCTTGCAACTGGCGGGAATCGAACCCGCGACGCCAGTTTCACGGTTGGCCATCTAACCAATTGCGCCACAAAGCGTAGAGTAGACAAAAAACATAAAACGCCATACCTATTTGTCTTTACAGAACTCAATATCAATATTTATTCGACTTTTTAAATAATAGAAAAAAAATCCATCTTGACAAAAAAACGTGTCCGAAATTATTTATTTATTGTAAATTTATTCATAAAATTACGCCTTATAAATATTTTAAATATCAATTCTTTCATAATAATTGTTGAATTCATTTCACTGGCCAAGTAAACCAATGCGTGAATAAAATAAACATAAATTAATATAATCTTAGCTCTGTTTCATAAAAAAATAAGGAAAAAGTATTTATTATTCAAAATTTAAAAGCTACAAAAGATACATAAATTAAAACGGGTTTTATTAGTATTGCGGTCTCTCGGATCAAAGGTCCGAGGTTCGCACCCCGCTTTATTAAAACTTGGTTCTCATTTTCTAATAGTTACACGCGGAGTAATTTCAAAATTACAAAATTTAAAAAAAATCCTTGCGCTTTTAATATGACACATAAAAATATTTTATTAAAAATTTGACTTAATTTGACAGCTTATTAACAAATAAAAATGTAAAAAAACCACTGAAAATCTGTACACCAAAGAGGATGACGTATTAATTTATAATTTATTGTTAATTTTAATAAGTTGATTTAACGCGGAAAACGAATTTACGCATAATAATAAACTTCTACGTTAAATTGAATAGTTATAGTTATTTATTTTAGATATTTGATAGACAAACGACTATTAATAGATAACCTTGACTCCATTTATGTGGTAAATAGGATAACAATGATGCATTGAAGAAGCACTTCACAAAAGCACGCGAAATGCTGTGTTTGTTGAGCCTACTTAATCCCAAAAGAATTCTCAGCACGTCTGACGTAACAATGAGTGATCGTGTTTAGCATTCACCTTTATGTACTTTTAGTCTCCTGGTATAATTTTTTATTACTATATTACAATACCTGTATTTACCTTATGAAAATGAGCGTAAGTTTAATGAACTTTTTTGCATAACAATAGGCAAATGTAATGGGCCAAAAAGAAATGAAATATTTTTATTTATTTAAAAAATTAAGTCTGTAGGTTAAAATTTTTTGTGTTATTTTGAAATCACCACGATATTTATATATTTTTGCTCTTCTGGTATTTTTTTCTACTTATATATTACACTGCTCCGTGTCCGGGTGGATGAAGAATACAGTTCTGACTGTGAAATAGAGCAGGGACCCCAGGGTCTCGTCCAGACTAGTGTTTTCGACTCGATGGCAGCTCTTAGGCAAAAATTAAAAAAAAATAAATCCAGTAGAGCCAAGTTGTGTGGTTGATGAGCCTAAGTGTTGTGGTTGACGCTTTTGCCTACCATGCTTGAGGTTCTGGGTTTGATTCCTGGCAAGGTAGACGTGAAGTATTGGTCTTAAAAGTTTTCAATCTGCAATATTTCAGAGTTTTCGTAAGACTGATCACCTTAACTTAGTGTTTTTAATTTTATTGCGATGCTGCAGATATCCTAACCAATCTTCTAAACACATCCCGTGGTCTTGTCTGTTTCCCCCTCTCTAATCATACCGAATGGAGCTTCTCGCTACTATACGTGGACCTGTTGTAGGTCCTATTGAATATGCAGATCGGGTGACTTCCCAAAATAATTTCAAGTCTTTAAAAAAGTTTTGTAATAATTTCGGCGAATTGATCACGTCGAATCAACTTAATTCCAGTCAACGAAGAAATGACTTCCCTCTTTTCATCAATCTAATAAAGTGCATATATCGTACTTCTGGATTACCTTATTTCAGCACAAAGATGCCAAGGCTACCAGATTACAGAGAGCTTCTTTGGGCAGCTTTTCCTGTTCAACAAACAATTTTTCTGTGGATGTGGGCGCCGTTTAGGAGACTTATGTATTCAGATGCGGTGGGTGCTATTTGATGGGCAAGTGTGTACCTTTGTGTGGCAGATGATCGAAGAACGTTGCTTTTTTTTTAACAATGCAGTACTCTTTGCACTTCTGGGTGCGTAAATGAAGACGATGGAGATGATGATTTAGTAAATAAACTAGAGGATACAATTATTTTATAAGGTTAACAAATTACAACAGGGATGGATAATACCTAAAATAAGGGAAGGTACTCTATTTAAGGTCTATTATTTATGGTATTCTCCATCCCTGTTGTAATTTGTTAATCTTAATGACCCCCGAGGGGGTGAAATCCAGTCTTTTGTCTACGAACATTTGGACAAACTTAAATATTGTAATTTTATAAGGGTTCTTACTATAGAAGCTTGAAAAATCATATCCCTTCTCAACTGGTATATTTTTCATAACTTCCTTTCATATCCTTCTTCCCATCTGCTTACAAGCCTCTTAAGGAGAGACTTAGCGGGTTGATTCCTTAAAAAAAAATTGTCAAAAAGATTAGTACCTATTCAATATTTTTTAGGTTTAGAATTGGACAGTGCTGCACTAACTGTCACCTATTTTAAATTAAAATAGTTCAAAGTACACGGTGCTTGTGTGGCTTAGACATGAAAATGCCTGCCCTCATACATTTTGGCGGCCCAATAACTGACGGATACAATATTTTTATTTCAAAATTCCAAACATGACTTTACCTTTAAATGTCACTTCTCTCCTATCCTCTCTTACCCCCGAAGTTTTTTTATATTTTTTATGGTTAATAAGGTTGGTTATCAGGTTGGTTAATAGGTCGGTTGATAGATAAGTTGATAGGTCTTGACTAGGGTGCTAGATTTTGAATAGGTTAATGTTTGGTTTTTGTCTTGAAAAAAGAGGTGCTAGGATTAGAGCGAATTTGTAAACAATGATTTTCTTTTTTCGACTTAATCGGTTTGAATTATTCGGCTGGTGGAGTGGTGGTAACGGTTCCGGTTCTCCCGATCGGACTTTTTTCTTCCGGTTTACTAACAAGCTAATGAACTAACATACCCTATCGCCATCAGAATTGGGAAAATTCAATTGAAGCTGACAGACAAATTGACTGTATATACTTAACTGGTTACTCTGACGGCGATCGGGGCATTGAAAGCAGTAGATGTACGTTCAAAAAATGAAAATACGCGAACCTTTTGAAAATAAAGATTTTTTTAAATAAATAAATGAATTCACCGTTCATTACAGCAAAAAAAATCGTTTTTGCAATGTGCGTATCTGAAAAGAGCCCACAAGACCTTTAAAACTGATTCAGGTAAGAAGGTGGAGCTTTCCATTACCCCCGAAGTGATTCATCATGTAGGAAGATCTCTGAGTAAGAATGGTGTGAACTTTAAGGAGGCTGATATTCCTACTTGGATTTTCTAAAAATCCCAGTCTGCATGAAATTATTTGCATGGATGGCAGAAATCATCCTTCATGGGATGAATTGCCAATAAAAAAAAGATATGAAAATAATATTTCAATGGAATTATGTGCATACATACTCGTGTGCATAAGCTGCAATAGGCTGAACCAAGTAATTTTTGTAATGGACCGGTATAATAACATTTCTTAAAGTATTCGTTATTGCTGTTTATTGGAAATTTATGTTTTAAACATGCTATCATTTCCGGTAGCGTTCATAAATATGTGCTTCCGTGCTAAAACTATTAATTTATTCAATGCATCGCATGAATCCACAAAAACAAGTACATACGTGATTATATAATGAAAATATTACTCTTTAGAATAAAATAAATTTTAACACGAAACTAATTATTTAAATCTATCAGTTTCGATTTTCGTAATCTTCAACTGGATATATCTGAAATATCAGGATGGGGAAGGTGAAACAAACTTAGGTTTAATATTTCCAAGTATTCGGTCACGTCCTTCACTAAGGCTTAAAAAATTTTTTTTTTCGCTACAAAATGAATGACCAGAATCTGCTACGAACATCGAATGTTAAGGATCTGGGCGTTAGATTTGTGAGCACCGTGACATTTCATGATCACATAAAGACAATCAGTGGTAAAGCATTGAAGATGTTAGGATTCGTTCTGCGTACTGCCAGGGTTTTCACCCGGGTACTGAAATCTCTTTACAACTCCTTGGTGCGAAATTTAACCACATAAAAATCTCAATGGATTGAACACAACTTTCAAAATAAAAAATAAAACCAATATTCCGGTTATAAAAACTAATACGGTTTGTTCAATTCAACCAAATTAAGTATTTAGAGTAATGGTTAAGGTCACTGTAATGTTCTAAAGAAAAAATCATCATGTTTGCTTTCACGCGTTTGTATTTATTTAAGGTTTAGTCATGAGTGTGGCCATGCATAAAGCAAAGTATATTTGCATTCAAACAATAAAAATTCACAAATTACCCACTCTCTAGGGGGAAGAGTATTCTGAATAACACCCAGGGGCGGTGAAATATTACAGTAAATCACCTTTAAAAAAGATTTCACTTTAAACTAGGGACCCCAAACATGGAGTAGAGATGGGTTTATACCGACCCATTTTTTTAGGCTGATGAGAGGTTATATCGAAAACTCAGCCATTTTAAAAAGTACACCTTTTTATGATCCTTTCGGATATCTTCTACAGCATCAGAACATACTGTTTTAAAACCTCCCGGCTTCCAGAACCTGCTTCTTTTTGTGCCGATTGGAAGAGCCGTCAGGCAGCGGAACATGATCACTTTGAAGATCGACATCTTCATTAGTGAAACTATGTTTAAGGGGCAAATACTCTTGCGAATTATAGAGTATTATGCTTTTATAATATCGAGTCATTGCTCGAGGGTTGCTGCCCTGACGTTGTCCCAATTTAACAACTAAAATATTTTGTTTTATTTATAATATTATGCTTAGCTGGAAACAAATTTAAAATTAGTACAAAAGAGTGGGTTTTAAAAATTGGAAGGAGCCGGTTGGAGCAGCTATTAAAAACTTTTAGGTGTTATAATTTTATTTGCCAGTGTGCTATTTTTTTATTTTTAAATGTGAGTTTATAAATTTATTACTTTCTATTAGTTTATACTTTTTGGTGAGTATTTTTTTATATACATTATTTTTTCATTTTCATATACCTATTTTTCCAGTAACATATGGGTACTTAGACAGTTTTGATTTTTTGAGTTCTAGATTTTTTTTAAGACTCATATTTTTATGCATTATTCAATTTTGTACTAATTATCATTTTACATCTTTATCAAAATCATTCTGTATTTTATATTACAAAAAAAATAAATTAAATGCTGTCTACCTTAGAACAGGTATTTACTATACCTAGTGAGAATAGACGGTGCCCAATATGTTTGCTTATATTTTACTTCAATTTTATTTATTTGTGTTTTTTTTTTACAATAAACGCCAATTTATTCGGCTCTGTACTGAACTGAATGTTATTTTGGTCCAATAAAAATGTTTTGAATTTGAATTTAGCGAACGCACCAACCATTGCAAAGCGGACTTTTCTTCACTCGATTTTTCAGAATTTTTACCTGAGAGTAGCAGTCGAGGCAAAATATAGGTTCCGATTCTATTTCACACACATAACTGAATTCTCTATCCGTCCAGACAAGAAAAAACATATAATTGTAGTTTTAATAACATTTATTATTTTACCTTTGTATGTTTGTTTCAGATGTTCAATTTATCTAAAGTGCATTTTCTTATTTATCTATTTGTGAACAACAATAAATCAAACTTGTTTTCTACCGTTGACATTGATAAAATCACATTGAAAGCTGCTTCTACATTTTCATTTCCACTTCACAGAATTTAATTAACAAAACTAGTTAACTTTTAACCCTATTGCGACAAGCGGCCGGTAAACTGGACGATTTGGTACTGAAACTGTCTTAAACTAAAATTACATCGTATGACTTCGTTCCGAGCAGGCGGAATAGCGATGGTAAAGGGGGCTTTTGTTGGAGAAAGTGGGGGTGTATGTGGACCTGGTTATTGGTGGATTCCGGCTGTTTTGGTGAGGTGTCTTTTCACTTTCTTTTTACCGAATGATATAACTTGCCAGGAGTTAACGAATAACAGGTGGTTATACTTTAATCGTGTCGTAATCATTCCTACCAATCACATTTATATGAATTATTTTGTATAGTCTGTTCATCAAAAAAAATTATCTATTACTTAAAGTTTTTAATAAATTAAAATACGAATTTCAACTTTTGACAAACACAAACTATCTTCTAACTTACCTCGAAATTGTAATATTTAAACGCTGAAAAAAACAGCATTAATTGTTTTTTTTTTAGATAATTACAGTTAATTCAGTGCATTTGAATGTTAAGTAATTCTATATTAATGTGTTAGTGCCTGTTGGTGAATCAAATAAACATACAAATTTCGTTTGCCTTAGAAAGGATACTATAATTTTTTTTTGAAAACTTTCTGTCACGCACACATAAGCAAAGGATTATTAAAGATTTGAATTGACTGTACTAAGCCAAGAGTCTTTTCAGTGTAGATAAGTAACTCAAATGTCCCGATTGTGTCGTTTTCTAAACTCGAGACAGGATCTGAACTTTTTCAAGGTAAGTCTTTCTAAATTTTGTCCAGATCAAGACCAAATCCTGTCTCGAGTGGTTATTTTTTTGTCTTAGCTTTATTATTTTTTAGTTTTATTTTATTTTAATTATATTATATAAAAAGAAAATAAATGTAAATTACTGTAAATAAATCGGCTGAACGAGTCCATAAATAAATATGAGTAAATGAGCAAGTAAAAAATACTAACCTACGATTTTATAAACCAATAAATAAAATGTTTATTTGTTGGTTTACTACATGCAAAATCTTTCGTGGTTGTAAATCTTCAAGCTGTGTCTTTCACTTTCTGCATTGATGTAAAATTTTATGGGCACTACATTGATATACTAATTTGGAGTATCGTCAATATTCGTTACAAAAAAGTTTAGATGTAAAACTGTCCTTGAATTTTGTAAACATGTTTTTAAATTTTCAAAGTTTCAACAGTTAAAAAAAATATTACACGGTTTCCTCGAACGTAGCATACATATTTATGTAGTTACTATCGATTAAATTGAACAAAATAAACAATACTTTCCTTCTTATTTTCAAACGCGCATAATTAACAAATGTTCAAAATATAACAAATAAAATATAGACTTAAAAAATAATATTTAAAGCAATTAAAAAAAAATTACACGGTTTCTTCGAACGTAGTATACATATTTATGTAGTGACTATCGATTAAATTTAACAAAATAAAGAATACTTTCGTTCTTATTTTCAAACGCGCATAATTAATAAATATTCAAAATATAACTAATAAAATATAGACTTAAAAAAATAATATTATTAATATTTAAAGCATTAACTTTTTACTAAATGTCATTGAATATTTGTATATAACCACTTACCGACTTTTCTATATCTACCGAATTTGAGACGTCCCCGTCTCTTCATCAGGACACCAATTAAACCAACATGCAAAACCCACTATACACCTTCACCTTATATGTTTGTGCAACAACTATGGTGAAGGTGTATAGTGGGTTTTGCATGTTGGTTTAATTGGTGTCCTGACGAAGAAACGGGCACGTCTCGAAACCGGTACACATAGAAAAGTCGGTAAGTGGTTTTATAAAATATTCAATAACATTTATTAAAATAATAAGTTTATTTGTTCCATTTTAATTATATATATTTTTTGGAATGTATGTTACATGTTTACATGGCCAAAACACTATGAAGAAATTTTGGATTTTTCTCTCATGGGATTGATAAATGTTAGATATTTTTTTAACAGATATAAAAAAATAGTGTTAAATCTCTCCGTTGTCTGACTTGAAAACTAATACAATATAAGATTTTTTAAAATTATTTTTAAATTGTACAGTACATTACAAAGAGCAATACAAATAAGTTACATTCTAAGGAGTTACTACAACTCAATAAAAGACTTACAATAAATATCATTAAGTAATTTTAAATTAAATATAAGGTTCTCCGTTCTAAGTTTCTCTACTAATGATATATTAAAATTATGATATATTTCAAGGTAGGAATAATTACTCCTTGCAATACGAGCAACCATGTCTCTCTTAGAAAACGGTTCTAGACAGATTATATATTATTATTTTTTTACCTCACGCCCAATTTGCAATGCAATTGCAAAAACAACACAGGGAAGTACAAACATAGCAAGTTATAATATAAAAAATATCAAAATAATACATATTTTTAAAGTTGTGTAGTAATCAAAAAAGCATAAATGTAAAATTCAGCGTAACAAAAACGAGGATAAAAAAATGTAAATACATTATCATTTATGAAAAAAAAAAAAAAAAGAATTATAAAATAAAATCGGAATATAAACCAAAAATATGTTGAAACTACAAAATATAAAGTGAATTGTGAATATAGCAAAAAAAATCTTTTAACAGACATTAACAATAAAAAATAAATTTACTAAAGTAAGTTTTAAGTTGCTGTTGAATGGAAACCAAATTGTAAGAAGAATAAAAAAATACATGTATTGGTTAGTTTTATAAGAAATTCTTTGAAATGGGTTATTTTTTCTTGCTTATCGTTTCGGTGATCATTTTTGTCTCTGTTATAACATGTTTTCTTGTGCAGGGGTTTTTCTTTCCATAATTTCACACTGAACCCTGGATCAAGTTTATTTAAGTTTATTGAATCGGCGTTCATTCTAATAATTTTTTTAAAAGGCATTAAAATAACACACGGTTTAAGCAATATTTTGAAAACATTTTTTTTTGTGTTATTTGTGCCGTGAATTATTTATAATTTAATATCTTTTTTTGTAAGAGGTCAATGTCTCTTTGGTATTTAAAGGTGTATTCAAATGATTACAGTAGTCATAAAATTTCGACACGCGGTTATGGAATCCCGCGTGGAAAATACTACGTAAGATATAGGTAAAAGCGCAAAAAAGGGATTCAAACATGGGCAGAATTAAAAACGTCAAAACAAATCAACACAGGTTGTGAAAATTATAATCACCATCCACCCTAATGGTGTATATAACACTGAATTGGAACAATAAATGCAGCGTATTTCGAACATCTGTTGCATAGAAGATAAAGTGATCAGTCTGACCCTTCAGGTGTCAGTCCAAAGATAATGAAATCTTGCAGTTAAGTTAATTTATTTTAGATTGGTAAAAATTGCTTCGAACTTTTCTTGCTTGTTTTGACAATATGTTTACTTCTTCAGGAGCAGTTTAGTAACAATATTTTAAGCCATTTAGTAACAAGTCAAAATGTTTTCAAAGAAATATCCATAACATTTTACACCCTTAGAACATTATCAAAACTTATCATTCCCTTTCTACGCCCAATGGTGCATAGAGCAATTCTTTAGTACACTAATTGATCATTTTTTGTTACATCAAAGTAAGATGATCAGTCCTACACTTCAGGTACCAGTCCATGGACTATGTATTCTGGTGTGAAAACACCCTTTTAAATAAATATTTCAGATCAACTATATTGAAAATCGAATTCGAGACCTCTTGCATGATAGTCTATGAAAACTAATGGATATTTAACATTGCTTTATCTTTTTTAAAAATTATTTTATTTTATCATCCATTGAAAAAAAAATGTACAATATTTATGTTCATATTTAATAGGTATGTATTTTCTAAAATCAAACTAATTCGGGAGAAATTTCTATGAGGCAATATTCCACCCATATATGTTTAAAAAATATGTATGTAAAAATATTGTTTTTTTTTTTAACACTACAATAGACCGAGAAGCTCAAAGTGATGAATTACAGCACACTCAGCATAAGAAAAATCAAACATAATTTTTGTGTTTTCTCCAAGAATCGAGCCGAGAATCTTGCGTGTGTCAATCAAGCGTCGTAACCACTACCTATAATAAATGAACAGCGTGCATATGGTACATAATAAAGAAGTAGTCGGGTTTCTTTCTTGTCCATGCATTAGAAAATTAAAAACATGTCCCTTGCGCGTAGCGCAATGGCAACATAGAAATTATATAACTAGTAATAAACTTAACTGCACTATTTCATTATCATTGGACTGCCACATGAAGCGTAAGGCTGATGACCTTACCTTCCATATCACAAAGATGATCCAGATACGCTGCATTTGGATTACCAATGCAATGCCCCATGCACTAATAGGTGCGGATAAAAATATGGTTTAAAGAGGTATTTCAGCCCTACAGAAAATTGGAGAAATATAAAAAATATATATTTGCGCGTGGTATAAATTAGAGCATCGAATTGTGCGGCGAAGTTTTTCGAAAATTCATAAAAAAAATGTGATCTAACTACTTTGCATGACGTCACTTGTTCTTCCGAATCAACCAATGGTGAAAGAGTTGTGGTAGATTTTTCGGTTTATGGTAAATCAATAGACTAATCAGCAAAACTCATCAAGAAGAAGGGGAAGAGAACTTGATACGTCACACTCGAATTAATTTCAAAAACGCAAAACTTTGAAAAATCATACATAAAAATTATAAAAAAAACTTTGTTTGCTAAGTTTAATGGTCTTTTTACGAATATTAAAGAAAAAATTAGAACTTTATCATTAGCAGGTGCTTTGTCACATGAATATAATCAAAGTTTACCTGAATAAAGCGCCATACGTGAATACACATAATATGTATTAAAACTGCAATGTCTCACGTGGATATGTGGTAAAACTATGTACAATAGGCGCACAAGAGATCCGTGCGTTACGTACCTATTACCTAAGCATTATCGACAAAATCAAGAAACGAATTCTACGTTAGTTTGGACATGTAGAGCGAATGGACGGTTAAAGAACGTCTGAAAAAAATTCTATGTGAATGTTGATGGATGCTGAAAACTAGAAAGACCGTGAAAGATATTGCCCTACCTAATCCAACAAATATTAAAAGATGGGCATGTAAAAAGGTGGAATAATTGGCAATAGCATGATATGTATGAATGTAGAGGAAGCAAAGTATGTCGGTATGCAAAGACCGAGTGATATGGCAATCTATCCTCTCTCTATCTATCTACCCTTGTTTGTAGTTTACGTTATATTATTATAAAACGAGTTGTGATCCCGTGGTTAGCATTGCAGAGTCCACTATTCAAAGGTTCGAGATTCAAACCTAGCTCTACAACAACTTGAATCCCATTTTCTAATAGTGAGTATATGAATACAGCTAGTTAAAAATGTCCCCAAAATCGAAATGTTTGGGTAACTTACAGGAACACGAATATTTATTTTTTGTTTAAAAGAAATGATAGGCCTTTTTGGTACTGCTTCAAGTAAAAACTCAAAAATATACGTTTTAATTTTTTTCGACTAAAATTTAAAAAATATACGCCTAGAATTTGCAGAATTAATTTTTTCAGCGTTATAATCAAATATTTCACCCGTATTTATGAAACATACAAATTTAAGTAGGTACTTACTTTTTTTAAAATTATAATTTTGTCGAATAGCACTAATGACGTGTCTTTCAATTTAAAAAAGTTATTTTTTTATCTTTTCAATTATGTTCACTTATTCACGCGGAAAACATGAACACTTTCCGTTTCATTTACGAACTCACACAGCGATCGCGCGCGCTATGATGCGCGCTCGTTTTGCACTGACAGCTGGCGCTACGCAGTGAAGTTAGCCACAAACAAGATGTCGGTCAAGGTCGTACATTAACACAAAAAATTTCTGTAGCAATCCCGCAAATAAAAGTTATTTTTTTCTCGAGAAATGAGGGGTCAAGTTTCGCGGAGGTGACGACAGTTTGCTTTGAAATGTAAATACAGAGTATGAATATAAACGCTTAAATATATTATTTTAAAGTAATATATACGAGTTTTTCATCAATGCTTAAGCGCTCAAAGTACAAGGTTAGGATTTGTAGACACGGTCTTGCTTCATTTAATTATTCTGTTAATTATTTGGACAAGTAGGTAAACTTCATTTCTTTGATATTTTTTGCAACAGATAGGTAAAACATTAAATATAAAAATACCTTTATTTCCTAAATTCTTTCATGTGTAGGATTTAATGCTGGTGGAAGCATGGGAGCTCCTACCCAGTTGGGGGTTGACAGAAAAAAGTGCGTTGATGTTGTATTTATTATATGATGTATAAATATCAGTGAGAGTAACAACGTAAACATTTTACGTTAGTAATTAATTAACTGAAGTAACTCCATACAAGAACTGGACTGTATGAACCACATATTGTAACTTGACTAAAGCTGTCCGGACTAAGTAAATGCTACCATTTATATATGGGTCCAGTGTTAATTTTACTTTCTAGTTGGGTTTTAAAGATCGTGTACTAATTCCATGTTTATCAGCGATTTTATATCCGCTCGTATGAGCAGATTGTTATTAGTCAATTTAATGTTTTAATAATCAATTGTTTCATTCATTCATTCATTATTTCATGTCCGCTCCCTAGTTGGAGCATATGGTGTCCACAAAGATCCTCCAAGTATCGCTGTCAGCTGCCAGCTTCTGTGCATTCTCTTAATTCAGTTAGTGTAGTTCTGACACGACATGCCTACGAACAGTCAGCAGTGGACGTCCAGGATGTCGAGAACCTGATGCCTTGTAAAGTAGGCAAGCGTAGTTAAGGCTCTCAGGAGGCATCCGCAGCACATGGCCAAGCCAACCGTATCGCCTCCGCTTGATGATAGTTGTCACCGGAGTTTGCTGCGTCCGTTCTATTATTTTTTCATTCCTCACAAAGTCAAACCACCGCACACCCAAGAGTCTACTGAGACACCTATTTTTAAAGCTCAGAATGTTGCTGCTTTGGGCCCTAGTGAGGTGCCACAATTAGTGAGGTGAAGGCCCTGTGTTTAACATATGATTTAATTTCTACACTTTCTGATCACAGTGGGTATTCGTTTCTGGGTGAACTTTAAGTCCCATACATCTGTTGATTTTTGTGACGCCTAAAAAAACATATTTTTACTTTTAACCGACTTAGATCAGTCGGTTTTATCAGCAATATTTTGAGTTTGTCCAAATGTTTGCAGACAACGATTTGATTTTACCCTGTATAAAGTTATTAAGATTAACATATTACAACAATGATAAAAAAAAAAACAAAAATAATTCCTTCGATTTATGTAATTCTATAATTGAAGATATATTTATATTCATGAGAAATTGTATCGACGAATACCTTGAAATTATATGTTTTCTAGTTTGAATTTTTGTTAAATTAATTACTTTATAAAATAAAATAAATAAAACATTTCTGTAAAGGGCATATAAAAGTCTAGGCATTTACATGGCAGGATCTGTGACTTCTGGTTTAAAACAAAATGTATGATTTGTTCACTTAACATGTGGTACATATTTTGGATGTTATTTGAGACTGTAAGTAAACTTAATAATGATTGTTTTATCCTGTAAAAACTTGTAATATTATTACAAAGCCATAAACATTTTGATTTTTTAGCTACTTTTTGTTTTTTTTTCTTTGAAGTAAACCATTTTTTTACACAAAGAATAAATAAATTTTATAAATTAATAATAAAAAGTAATTAAATAAATTATATATTATTTGTCCCCCTGATCGTGTAATGGTCAGCGCATTTTTCTACCATGCTAGAGGTCTCTGGTTCGATTTCCGTCATTATGACATGAAATATTTGTTTTAAAAATATATAAACACTAGAATATTTCGTCCGTGGACTTGCACCTGTAGCGTATTGAATGATCATCTGACCTCCAAGTAACAAAAATAATTCAGATACGCTGCTATCGATGAACCAATTGAGTGCTCTATGCACCATCAGGTACGGAAAGGGAATAATGATGACGATGGTTATTTTATATTTAGTAATTTTAAGTCATTAAAAATGTATAATGGACTGTAGATACTGTGCGAAATACTATAATTCATATGAAAATATGTGTAATGTAAAAGGTAATATTACCTGAACTTTTAAAAAAATAACATTATTATCTAACACATAAAGTAATACATCGGTGATTCTTAAAAGTAATAAAAAAAGTTCTTCAGAAATGATAATATTAAGAGCTCTACTATTTTTATAAATTTATAATGTCAAATTATTATGTAACCTTTATAGCGTATTTTTAATTTCTTGAGTGCATTTAATTTTTATTCAATATTAACACTTCAACAGAAGAGTCGGCTTTTACATAAGCATAACCTCATTAAGCTAAAAATGTTGACAATACTTAAATAATTTTGACATACTATCAGTTGCATAGGTATATAAAATCTTTGGTCGCATTAAAAATTATCTATTCTCGATGTATTTGGCCCTTACAGATGTATATACTCTAAGATCTGGCCAAGGGTTTGATTACAGACTATTTTTATTCTGTTCTAAGGGTTAATTACAGACAAGCATTGTAATCGACAAAACTAACCTGGTTTAATACCTTTTTCACCGTTTTACACCGTTTTCCTAGGAAACCCTTCTTTAGTTACCGTTATGACGGTTGTCCACCGCATCACCGTTCACTACGGTCGTTAAAATACGGGCACCGCTGTCCTAGGAAACCCTAGCTTAACCGGTTGTCTCCCAAGGCCGAATAGGTACTGTTATTTAGAAATGAGTTTTTCAATTCAGTTTAAACATCATTTTATCAAAAAAAAATATTTAAATTTTAAGTTTAATTAAGTAAGTGTATTATTATTTATATTACAATCATTAACTTTGTGATCACATATTTTAACAAATGTTACTAAATATTAGTATATAACCACTTACTGATTTTTTTAGTCTACCGGTTTTGAGACTAACACCCCCCTCACATTCCTCCCTCACAACTCCCTACCAATTCTTTAATATAAGTTTGTATATTTTTTTATTAAGTTTAATGCATGTTTAGACATGTTGGTGTTCGCATCTCTATAAATCTGCATGTGATTAGTGTTTTTTGGATATACTATATATAAATATACAACGCTGGTGGTGAAGGTGGAGGTGTATTTTTGTATTTGCATGTTGGTTTAGTGAGTGTCCTGACAAAGAGACGGGTAGGTCTTGAAATCGGTTGACTAAAAAAGTCGGTAGGTAGTTATATACTAATATTTTCTCACATTAGTTAATAAAAAATATTTTTTCAATATAATCCGCCATTTACTATTTTAATACAACCACAATTCGTTTTATTGTGATTCTCTTTAATTAAAAAAAATACACTCCATTTGTTTCTGAAAATTTATTTTAAGTAAAACAGTTTCACTTTTTACAACTTGATCGAAATCCTTACTATTTTATGACTTTACAAAGTTCACATTTAATCCTTTTTTTATTTTCTCCTTCGCGCCTATTTTTCATTAATCATGACAGTGATAAAATAAAAAATCTTGATGATACTTACTGTATTTCCTCATCATGAGTTTGACATGATCAATACAATAATAAAATTATAATTTAAATTGAGGAAATCAGCGAAAAGATCAATGTACTATTTAAAATTCGTCTGTCGTTTATTGTTTAAATATAAATTTACAAAAATCAGGGTCAAAAGTAATTACTTGAACACGGAAAGGGATTTTATAGTTGCAAAAAGTGTGCGTTTAATTTTTATAAAGCGATTTTACGTACAGAAGTTCATTGGCCTACGTGAGTCTTATTGAAACAAGATGATTTCACCATTATATTGCATCCCACATTATTGCTGTTTCAAACACGTTCATAGTTTCCGGATTTTTTGTAGTGAGTGATTATTATATTACGTCTTTTTACTAATACAACTAAGATCAATACCATATTAGCCATTGACTCATTTATATAGAAAAAGAAAGTGCTCAAAACTGTCAAATGAAGGTGTGTACCTACGCATATAATTTACTTTTGAAAAAAACAAGAATGAAAAAAGAGAATAGATTATCTTAGAATACAATAATGTAAAGATTAACAAATTAAAACAGGGATGAAGAATACCTTAAATAAGGGAATATTGAAGTCTAGGCATTTACAGGGTTTATGACTTGTCATTGGCAAGTTAAGGTGGCCACTTTACACACTGTGTAACATTCACCATTTTGCCTATATTTGAACATCCAAATTTCTTCGATTATTCCATTTGTTGATTTAAGTGAAGTTGAAAGAGCTGGAACCTTTATTGTTGTGAAGAGATTCATCTGAATTATTTCACATACTAGGCAACGCCTGAAAACAATTTTTAAACTTCTTCTTGAACCAGTTGGTTTCATTACAATATTTGAGTTTGACCAAATGTAATGTTACACAGTGTGTAAAGTGGCCACTTCAACCAGCCAATGACAGGTTTTAAGCCCTGTAAATGCCTAGACTTCCGTATTTCCTTATTTAAGGTATTTTTCAGCCCTGTTGTAATTTGTTAATCTTAATGACTCACGAGGGGGTGAAATCCGGTCTTTTGTCTACGAACATTTGGACAAACTCAAATATTACAAAAATATATTTTCATTTTCAGTGGCAATCGCTTATTATGTAGAAGGTTTATATATTCACGGCAAAATGTATGTTAGGAGTTGTGTTTGAAGCCAAACTGAAATTTCATACTCACATAGGCTCTGTCTGTGACAATGCGCGCAAAATGTTAGGATTTGTTCTCCGAACAGCTAAAGTATTCTTGAATACTAGTGTTCTTATGCTTATTAATGTGAAGCAGACTTGAGTGCGGATCTCTGATCTAAGCACTCCACGAGTTGAAGTACTCTGTTAGGCTGGAGATGGTTCAAAAAAAATCTGAGGTATCTTTGCTTAAGGGGGTGCGGATACTATCCGTGATTGTACCCGTCAGACTTCATACTGAGAATGCTTGGCTGCAGTAGTTTGGAGAAAAGAAGAATTGTATATTTGCTAATTTATTTATTTATTTTAATGCCCAATGGGCATTTTTATGGACACATTTATGCATAAAAAATTATTATAAAAAAAGTAGAAAGACTCAATGGTTTATAGTAGACTTTGTGGGAGTGGAAGCGGGAGAGAGGTGTTTATAACTTAATTTGATTCAGTGATCGTTTGAAAAAAGACAACTTGTTATCAAAGAAATCAAGACTGGTATGTTTGTTGGCAGACCTAAGAATTCTGGGCATAGGGGAATGAAAACCATAGTTAGTTTTATGGTTATCGGTATGAAAGAGTATGTTTTGTCTGAAGTTTCTAGTTGGGATATTTAATTTTATTGAGCTCAGTAGTTCAGGCGCATCAAAAAGTGAGTTGAGATTTTAAATAGGACTATAAGGTCGGATTTATTTTGACGGTCTTGAAGAGTAGATATATTCAAGGTAGTTTCTAACTAATTCTACGTATATAGGTCTCTGGATAAGCCCAACCTCCAGCCTATCTTTCTCACAAATCGATGTTGAACTGATTAAATATTCTTGATGTGAACATCATAATATGGACAGCAGATAACAGAGGAATACTCTAGGTGCGGGCGAACTAGGAAACAGAAGAGAGTTTTAAGCGTATTGATATTTTTGAAGTCAGCTGTGCTTTTGTTAATAAATTCAAGAAGTTTTAAGAATTTATTGATAACATGTTCAATATGAATTGGTAAATAAAGTTTTGTGGTACTGATCCGTGGTATTACGATAAATTTAGGTGTACTGAAGAGTATGATCCTAATGACTACCTTAGACATAGGCAACTTAAGCTGTTTTATCTTTCTGCTTGCAGAGCCAGCCTGCCAATGGTAATGCCAGCAAGAAGAGCAATGTCTTTACTCATATACTTCATATATAGACAACTTTCATGCTACTGAAAGAAAGTTCAGAGAGGATAGCTTTCTTAGCACACTTAAATTGCATCGCTAATATTTTTTTTCGTGTTATGTGTGCTTTGAATGTATTTTTGTAATATATATAAATGTATTGAATAAGTAAATTGAAATTGAAATTGAAATTCTTTCTAACTACTCTTAACTATTGCGTCAGGATCTGCTAAGATAATTGACTATTATCTTGTTAAGGAACTCCTTCGCATTTGCTTTAAGTAGAGTGTTCGGACCAACCCTCAATATCGAATTTATATCAACTAATTCATATCCGTTCCACTTCCATTTTCCTAGCGCAACTCCACGAAACAATAATAACGCAAGTAGTGCCTGTCAAAAACTTTATTGAGTGAAATGCTCTCAACATTCAAGATCAACAACGGAGCTGTGTCAGCGTTTACCTAAACCATCAACCAATAAAATAAATGTTTTATTTAAATAACTTGAGTTACAAAACTTTGAACTGTCAGTAAGGCCACGGTGAGTGACATCTTGCGGGAAGATATGATTTTATAAACGTTGCGATCGCCCAGTTGCATTCCACCGGCAACACTACTGACTAGTCCAACTCGTTAGCGTCCACGTCGCGAACCCTGGGCATTGCCACTCTCATAACAATGTGATCACAGCAGATAACGAGAGGATTAAAGACGAGTTTCTGGCGCTTCCAAACCAGAACCAACCAGCTAAGGGAAGGTAACCCCGACAGAAAATTCACCAGAGAAGGCAACGGGAAACCACTCTGGTCATCATTTCCCAGGAATCACTACGGCAAGAACATCATTAAGCAATTGTCCTGGCTGCGAAATGTAAAATTAGCGCAGAACAGATACATATGCTTTTGCCGTAGTGATCGCCAACGTCGGGGGGAGAAGAAGAAGTTACAAAACATATTCAATAGGAAGTAAAAATAAAAAAAGGGAAAGATATACAAGAAAATAAATAACTGTATTTGTATATAAATTGCCTCAAATCAATACTATTTATAATGCAATGGAAAAAAAACGAAGAGGTAAAAGAAAAGGAGGAGAGATTCAGGAAGAGAAAGGAGATGTTTTTCCAAACCTTAGTCAAACAGAGATACTTTAGTAACACCTTCGATAGTGGGTGGGAGATAATTCCACAATCGAGCCGCAGAACACTCTATGAGTTAGAGAAGATAGAGGAATTGTGGATGGGTATTAGGAGGTTGCTTTGAAAATTGGAACAAATAGGTAAACCATGAACTGATAAGCGTTGATTTTTTTCACGGAGGTATATAGGTGCGTTAGAACTTATTATAATCCACCTCGAGACAGGGTCACACCTCACCCACTTCTCAACAAAGAAGAAACCACAGACAACTCATTCAATCCATTTGCTTTTCATACCGAACATTGACATTTATCAGCAAACCTTCCGTTCCGCTTAGGAATTTTGTTTACTTTGGTTTATTTCAACAATTGCTTTTACTATTTTTACCATGTATGCTTCTACCCCACATGATAAGTACCAACTTATGATTAATTACGACTACTATATCTTCCAGGTCCACATTTAGGCTTCTACATCGCGCATCCAACTGCATTAGTTTGTTCTAAGCTGACAAGAGGACAATACATCAATTGAACATCTTGGGGTGTCTCATTATCACAAAGACAGCTATTGATTTCTGAGAGTTTAAAGCGGTGAGAATAAAGAATAGTCATGATGTGATTGTGTATTCCTTATCTGGGTGGACGAAAAATATAAAACAATTCTAGTTCAATACATCAGAAGTAGCACCAGAACCCTGGACGACTGCTTTAGACTTGATGGCTCCTCTCGGGCAATAATCCTAAATAGGGAAACGGAGTAGAGAAAATTTCGCTTCGAAGTCACCTTGGTTTAATTCGGAAGGTCGGAATGAAATATTTGTTCCAAAGGAGGTTTAATACTGAAATATTTTAACATATTACAACAGAGATGGAGAACATTTTAGAGAAGGGATATTAAAGTCTCGCCATTCCCTGTTTACAAACATTTGGATAAGAATATAACATAGTTCACTGAAATACTTTTTTGTTCCTATTTCATCATTTTTTCCTCAATCCATCAGCGCTTCAAATCTTCTAGGGTTATTCCTGATAACTGGACTATCCAGTTTTCATCAGGTCATGGTTAATTTAATAAAAAAATATTTGTTTTTAATACGTGTAATGTATATTTTTTTTAATTTTACAAATATTTTTTTTCGTAAGCTATTTCATATTTAGAATGTCTCCTCAATGATGTCAAATATTATTAAGTTTTTGCATTTATGTTTTTAAAGACGTTCATAGGTTTTACATGCAAATTAATAAATACAAATTTTGTCTGACTCGGTAAATACATATAAACTTTGTCTGACCGTATGCCTACCGTGCAAAAGGTGTCAAGTCTAATTCCCGACATGATTAATAGGATTTTTTTATTGAATATGCCTTTACACTAGTATATTTCACAGTTTCTTGACTTGCACCTAAAGCGTAAGACTGGTCATCTTACTTTCATATTAGAAAAATAAACCGAGTTTCTCTGTGGTTGCTTTATCAATAGAGTGCCCTTTGCACCAATAGGTGTGGACAGAGAAATTATGATTAATGCTAACTAAGCATTCAAAGAATTTTCGAAAATTGAGGTAAGGGGTAGTTTAGAAAAAAGTAAAAAAACCTTTATTAAATTTATTTAAAGAACGTTTTATTTATACGCACCAATAATTTTCATTTATTTTCGTTTTTATAGAAGCTTTACAAATTATTTCATCAATAGATATTTAAAAAAATATTCTTAATCGATTTTTAAAGTTTATTTTGAAAAAAATTTAAGTTATTAGTGACACCTACATAAGAAAAAATGCCATCACTTTCACTTCAGAATCGTAAAGAGTCTGTTAACTTGATTGGAGTAAGTAGCTGGTAGTTTGTATAGATGTCGCTGATCCAATTTGACCAAAGAAGCTATTTATTTTATATTTTTTTATTAAAATTAACAAACTAAATTACAATTTTAATTAACACAATTAATTTAATTTGTTTAAGTATCGTTAAAAACAAGTAGATAAAAATAACGTTTATTACTGTGATCTCGACAAGAGACTCCAATTTACAAATTAACATCTCACTAAAATTAATAATTGTCTATTTTGTAAAAGAGAATGATCTGATTCTGTGTCCAAGCGAATGAAGCATATAAGTTATGTGTGTAAAAAAAAAACAAAATCCTGGACGAGAGTTTTCAGTTCGATATATACTTTCAGATAAAAATCCTGAATAAGAAAATCAAGTGCAGATGAATCCGGCGCGTTGTTTAGTAGTGGTTGGCTCGTTTGCCTACCATTGTTGAGGTCCTGGATTGATTCATATTAGGGTGGACGTGAAATATTGATTTCTATGATTGCTAAACATGATTTTTTAAGCAACATTTAAGTAATGTTGCCTGTAGGAAAGGCACGGTAATGATCC
Organism: Micrasema longulum; assembly: GCF_059751315.1. Lineage (NCBI taxonomy): Eukaryota > Metazoa > Arthropoda > Insecta > Trichoptera > Brachycentridae > Micrasema > Micrasema longulum. Next base: position 52,062 of record NW_028279600.1, read on the forward strand.
TTCCAATGTTATTGCGTTGTATAAAATAGCGCCTGGCAGAGCTAAGGGGACATTTTGAGAAGACAATTACCGTTCTTTTACAAGTTGGGGCTCTTTCTCGTTCATCTGTTATCTTATTTTCTTCTATAATAGCATATCTTTTTTCCTATATTTTTGCATTATCATTCCATTGATTTCGATATGCTTAATTTTATTCTGAATATCTACAATGGATGGATTTACTAACCGACTATCAGTTATTGCTTGTACGCCCGAACGACAATCTGATAACACTCTTGCAACTAACGAGGTTGTACCTCTCTGGTGGTTTTTTATAATGACGATGTTGTATTGAACATCAAGTGTAGCAAATCATGACCATTTGTTATACGAAGGTAAGATGATCAGTCTAACACTATAAGCACATGTCCATGGACAGTAGAACACTTTTGTTTAAATATCCCTTTTAACGATTCTTAAGTATTTTCTGGCGTCCTTTAGTTTGTGAAATAATTTTGTTAGATAAATCTTAAATAAAAGATAAACCTATTATTTTCACAAAATATTTTTTTATCTGATTTAATACATATCAAAAAATAAATAAAACATCAAATATATACAAAACTTGATTTATTTATCACTTCATAAGTTTATTATAAAACATTGAAGTAAGTTTACATTTCTGACGTATTAAGACTAATTACATTACAAATCAATGAAAAAACCGAAATACGTTTTTAGGCTTATCAATGATTTTTAACATTCAAGTCAAACACCGATTTCAGTCTACTTCTTTTATTTTTTAAAACAAAAAGTAGGACAATTGTTTCGTATCATTATATCATTTTCAAACAAATGTTTGCGTCTATTTATTGTTTTAAAAAATAAAATAAATTAAATAACTGGACTCAAACCAGTGTTTGATTTAAATATTAAAAAAAATATTTGGAGTTCTACAAAGTTCTACAACCAACTCAATAAATAAAATAAAAATCAGCTATCGAAAGAGAGGTATTTTAGAAGAAAAAAATCAGTCATATAGGTACATAAAATTTAAATATATGAGTATATTAATTTGTTTTTAATGTTGATTGTTATAATTAAGTCAGTGAAAGCTTTGTTTTACAAAATCCTTTTTAAATAATTCAATAGTTAAATCATAATATTAATAAACTCAACTCATTATGGTGTCATTTCATGAGATATTTAAAACATTATTTTTATATTGAAGTTTGTAAGATTTCACCACCTTCCGATACTTGTAATGCTTTTTTGGGTTACCGGCAAGAAGGAGAAACAATAAAAGGCACAACAACCCAGAACAACATTAAAAGTCTGACTATTGTTTATTACTTTTTTCATAGACCCGCACAGATGAATTATAGTTCTTTATTTATTTCTTAACAATATTATAAAATATTCATTTAGCTGCAGAAAACACAGTTTTATTTTTGTAAAGAGTTGTCTACAAAGTGGGTCTTCATTGATTATGTTTTTATCTAAGAATAATTCATACAATATTAAACCTTACTCAAATTATTCAAAAAAATAAAAATAAAATTTTTTAATGGGAACATAAAATGCTATTATACACTGAGCACACGATGTTTACAAAAAAGTAATTGAACATTTTATTTTATTTAAATTTGTTTTCATCTTAAACAATGATCTGATTTTTTATATTTAAAGTTAATAACATTACATCCCTAATCCAATTTCAATACAAGCATTTTTAAAAAAACGCCTGCTGTGAAATATGGAAGTTCAGTACTATAGGAAATTGGATATAAAAAAAGTTTTCTTACACGCGATAAAAATTAAAGCATTTAATTGTACGGCAAAAATTCTTAAAAATGTATGAATTTTTTTAAGTAAAAGTACGTTTTGATAAAAAAAAACTACTTTAAAACGTCTTAAATTCTTGTCAATAGTTGTTTAGAATAGCCAATTAATTATTTGTTGTGATAGATTTATATGATAGAAGTTTAGCGTGTTTTCGTACGTACAGGGTTATTTTTTTGCACCACAACAAGTCAGGAGGCCCAATTACAATGGTGAATTACATCA
>NW_028279601.1:0-102706 GCF_059751315.1 Micrasema longulum
TAAAAGTATCAATATTATTTTCGTGTGACTTTGGATAAATTTTCTACAAACGCTTAAAGTATGCATATTTCGAATTACCCGGAAACAAGACGTTTTGCGCACTAAGTGACAAGCGGCACGCATGCCGTTGTTAAGCTATAATTGTACTCAAATTTGATAAGAAGCGCATTCTGCAAGTATGACGTGTGACGTCAAAATGACATTACGCCAACTGCGGACCATTTAGAAAGTGTTCATTTTTAAACCCAATAATCATGAATGAAACTTGTTTGGAACATATTGATAATTGTATTATTAGAATAGCAAAAATCCCTTCTAAATACGTATAACATTATTTTCAACTTTCCATGAACATACCATAGAGTGCTTCAATCATTAGTTCATGAATTAAAAATTACTAGCAGGCAATATAAACATTTGTTAAAGTATAGAATTAAAAAAAATGTGGAATAAAGCTACGTATATCGCGTGGTCAATTATAATTCTCATAGAAAAAGTAGTAATTTATAATTATTTTACTTGTATATTATGTACCAAATGCCGCCTTTATAACGCCTGCTTAACATCTATTCTCTTCTATGGATGTGCATCGTGGCATCTCACCAGGGCCCAAAAAAAAAAACTAAATTTTGAGAATAGGTTAGAAGAATAGGTGTCTCGGGTGTGCGGTGGTTCGACCTTGTGCGGAATGAAAAAATAAGAGAACGGACGCAGCTAACTCCGGTGACAACTATCATCAAGCGGAGGCAATACGGTTGGCTTGGCCATGTACTGCGGATGCTTCCTGAGAGCCTTAACCACGCACTGCTGACTATTCGTCGGCAGTTCATGTCAGAACTACGGGACGCGAACCTGACTTGGGAGGATTCACAGGAGCTGGCATCCGACAGAGATACCATGAGGATCTTCGTGAACTCCACGTGCTTCAACTAGGGTGCGGACATGGAATGGTGATTATGATGTTAATGTATTTATTTAAAAGTACAAATAAATTATATTTTTTTTGGAGATTACCGATAAAATAAATCACAGCTCACAACTGCCCTGCATTGCCTCTTGAACTAAAGTTATCAGGTGACAGTCAAGAAACAATAAAATATTTCAGTGTATGATCATCATTTAAATCAATATTTGATATATACCTTGCTAGGATTGGAACCCAAGAACTCAAAATGTTAAGCGAACATGCCAACCACCACATAACGAGGTAGATTTTTTGGTTTGATTTTTTAAAGCATTTTTACTTGTGAATTGCCATCGGCCAAGAGGTTTACCCAGCAGATAAGAAGAGAGAATATGAAGAAAAAAATATGGAAAATTACCCTCAATTTGCAGACCATTTGTAAAATAAATATTTTGCTTGCAACTGGCGGAAGACAAACCCGCAACGGCAGTTTCATAATTGGCAGTTCAACCAACTGCACCTTGGAGCAAATCGAGTTCTGATTCTATTTTTCCAACTTTATTCTGAATCCTCCTGGGTACAGAACAAGTACTAGATATACGAATGATAAATCAATTATAGATTTAATCTACCGATATTTAGACTCTGAAAAATAATTGAATCATAACTTATAAGAAATGGTACACGACGATCGCCTAAATATTTGAATTGAAGAATATATTATGTACATCTTAATATTAATCACCGCTTTAAATTACAAAATATTGGGCTGCGCAAATAGGCAATTTAATACACGTTAATGAATAATGGCGGACGATTATTTTTGAGTCAAGTCTGAATTTAAATTGAACTTAAGCTCGGTAGCTTATTAGCTAAATTGATTTTTTGTTCGTTTACTACAAGAAATACGCACGAACCAGTCGTTTGCCCAAAGAAATAAATAATTTGTTATTTATTTACAGCAAATTTATTTAACCATCAGTTAATAACGTTAGAAGTGAATAAAGATAAAAATATTTACAGATACCTTAAGATAGTAGAAAATGTTACTTTAAATAAATTAATTTCCTGGTTTAATAATAAGCAAAACGTTTTTTTAAATAAAGATATCTATATTTTTAAGGTGTTAATTATTTGATAGAAACTTTTATATGTGATAGAACATTAAAAACAGATCATTATTATTGAACATGGGAACTTAAATCTTGAATACTGAATTTAAGTTGAGTCTTACTGTTGTGTTCAGTCCAGGCGGACAAAAAATATGGTTATTTGTGTGAAACAGAACCTGAACTCTTGTGACGAGTGTTTTTAACTCTATGTCTGCTTTCTGATAAGAATCCTAAATAATTAATCAATTACAGATAAGTCCGCCTTGTGGTAAACTGTTTTGCATGCTTGTCTTCCAATTTTAAGGTGCTGGGTTTGATTCCTAGCAGAGTAGACGTAAAACATTGATTTAAAAGGTCGTGGAAACCTAAATACTTCATTATTCCTATACGGTAGTTTAAAACGAACTCGCCTTTCACAATAATACCAGGTGGATTTATTTTCAATTATTTTCCTTATTCGGGATATTTATCTGAGAGTAGCTATCGAGCCGAAAGCACTCGTCTAGAATTTTAGTCTTATTTCGCATAAAAACTGTATTTTTAATCCGCCTGGACAATTTCATGTCACTGTATTTATTTATTTATTTGTTATATTACAATGAATGTATTCCTTTTTTTTGCATTTAATATAATGTCCCTCACTGGGGTGGTGTCCCGTGCTGAAAAATACATTTTATATAATTTTGAACCGTTAAAAAAAAAAAAAAATTTTCTAATTCGGGTAGAATCGAGTTGTGGTCCCATGGCTAGTATGGACTCATATATCCAAGGTCCAAGGTTTGCAACCTCTCTACTTCAACTTAATTTACATCTTTTTATAGTGAGTTATGTACAACTCGTTAAAAATGGCCACCAAAATTGAAATATTCAGGTAAATCATGAGAACGTAAAGTTTTCTTTATTTTTTTTAAGAAATCAAAATATTTAATATAGTTTGACAAAATGATAGATTTTTTTAAATTATAATCTACATTTAAATATTTAATATCCAAATATTTAATAAATCCAAAGTAAATTTCCAAAAAACTGACTAGTTCTTGTGTTTGGAAAGTGACTTACGCTGTTATTTAGTAATTCAATGTTTTATAATTTCTAATAAAGAGAATAAAAATAAACGAAATCATCATGCCTCGTCAAACATAATTAAATCGTTATCTCAAATTAATATTTCTGTCACTAATGGTTATATTTCTTCGAAGATACTCATTACTATGACACTCAAAATCTTTTACTTTGATATTGGTGCGAAGCAACGTGGAATATGCATCACAAATATGCAGTCCTATACAATGTGCAGATATCACGCATTGAAAATAATTCATATAAATTTGTCAAGTACATGTGTTTCTGGTTGAAACTTGAGTTTAAATCCGATCAATATATTCAAATATGTAAAAAAAACATCACCTATTTATTACCTCTGCGAAAACGTCTAGTAATAAATGCTGATATAATTTTTCTATTGAAAATTTCCTTTGGTTCAATTTACTGTACTAAACTACTATGCAAACTTTATTTTAATATTCCACCAAAAGTTCTTAGGAAAAACCTTGTTCTTCATATTCCTCTTGTTTCATCTAATTATCGGCAAAATTCATATTTATGGCAAACTTCAAATAATTTTATCATAAAAAAAATATTCATTAAACATAGATTTATTTGCAAATAATCATTATGACGTGCAGCGTTTGATTTTGAAATAATTCGTAGTGTTTTTTCTTTTCTTTTGGATTTACATTAGATAACTGTTTATTTTATGTTTTAGAATATTTTTTAACTTACTGTGAAAACCTGTAATTGGCTAGTTTGTAAATTGTTTTTATATATTTTTATTTAAGGCACAAAATACACCATTTTATCATAGACACATTTATATGTTTTTGTGTCCCGACTTGTTAGAAAATTCCGTGTTAAGTCGGGATTCTTCGAAATATAAATCAAATATATTTATTAACATATTAAAACAATAGACAAAATAATCAAAACAATATACAAAATAATAATAGAAAAATATAAAAAATAAAAATTTAAAAATTGTTTTGTTTTATTTAAAAGATAAATATAGCTGTTAGTTTCCCGTATAAAGAATAGAAAATAATAATAATACATAACAGTTCGTAAAGTTCTTATTTCTTACACAGCAAGAACAATTTTATTTTAACGTTAGCCATTTTCAACAAAGATGCACGTATCATAGTTCGAGCCATACGTCCAATAGAGGAAGCTTTTTATCATGAAGCTCCCGGTACCCGGATACTAGGTGTAGCGAAGTTTTTGTTGAACTAGTGGAGTATTAAAACGCGGTCGTTTTCCGAATTGATTCATTGGTATCACCCGCAAATAGCCACCCTGTATTCGGTGATCTTTGAAATATGTACATTAAGAATGTGATTGCAGTGGTTAAATTAAAGAGTTAATTTAACCAAATAAAAATAAAATTAAAATATCAACAATGTTTTGAGTATGCTCAAATGTTTGTAGACAGGCTATAATTCCTAAGAAGTTATTTATATCTACAACAGAGAGGGAAAACATTTTGAGAAGGGAATATGGAAGTCTAGGCATAAACGGGGCTGACCTATCATTGGCTGGTTTAAATGGCCACTTTACACGTTGTGTAAAATCCGCTATTCTGCCATTGTTTTAACGTCCTCATTTCCCCGATTTTTGTTGACTTTTGTAAAGTAAAAGAGCTGACACCTTTATCATGTGGGTGAGATTCTTTCGGTTGTACCAATTCACCGATTAGGCAACGCCTGAAAGCAATTTCCAATTTCTATACTAACTTCTTCTAAAACCAGTTAGTTTAACCAACAATGTTTTAAGTATGTCAAAATGTTTATAGACATGTTTGATTTACAAACATTTGGACATACTAAAAACGAACATTTTTAGAAACGAACATGGCATAATGATGATTGTACGATTATTTCTTAAACATTAAACAAAAAAAAACAAATTAGTATTTTTTGTATTTGAGAATTACGCTGTTAAATACGGAAAGAAAGTCATATTATATGTGGCTTGGATTTAGAAGGGCCAAAGTTGACAATTTTTATATTACAGAAATGTTATTGTTTCGAGTTATAATGAACTTTATTACCTCTTTGATAACAAATATTAATAAAAATTATTACAACATAATAAATGTTTGTGTATTAAATAGTTTAATGTACTAGTTTTTTAATGGACATCGACCCTCAACAAAATAATGGCAAAAAAAATATAAAATCTGACATTGGCTCTTTTAAACCAAAGCCACATATATATTTTCTATATATAAATATATTTTTTTTAATGTATTTTGCTTACTATATACATATAAGTTTTTTTATTACATCTTTAACTTTGTTTTTTATTATGTTTTTTTTCTCTTTTTACTCGGTATTTTGCTATGTTTTTTTAAATATGCTTTTTGCCATACACATTTATTTGTTTTTTTACTGTGCATTCTGTTTTTACTTCGTATTTTACTAGTTTGAAAATATTTAAAAAATATTTTTTAAATGTTTTTTTACAATGTTTTCACTACATTTTTTACTATGTTTTTACTCCATTTAAACTTTGTTTTTCACTTTGTCCACTACCTTTATAAATGTTTCTATATATTGATTACTGTTTTTTATATACTTTTTTGACTGTCTTTTAACGGGGTAAATAACTCTAGTTAGATAGTCAAAGCAACTTAGTATAAATTATAAATTTGTGTATGCAATACAATATGTATGTGAAAAAATACAGGTTTATTTTTGTATTTATAAATTTAAAACGACAATTTTGGATTTGTGCCGTTATTTTCGCTCAGGTTTGATAAAATCCATAAAGGATTGAATACTGTACGGATTAAATCCAATGTAGTTTCAATTTATTCTACAAACATTCAAACGTACTTAGAATATCGTATGGAAGTTAAATCAGACAACCTTGGGCGGGAATCTACAACATTATTTTTATTTGCGAAATAGGTCACAGATATCAAGAAAAATGTTTTATTTATGTGACATGTGACAAGACAACTTTATTTCGATTTTATCTCCGTTCGAAGTTACATTTTAGGGTAACAGTAAAGGATTCATTTTGTACTGCTACTTTAATTTATAAATTTTTAGAGGTATTTTAAAAAAAAATGGATCAACATAGTTATATTAATTAAAACTCATTAATTTAAGCGTTGTTAAAGTGTATAAATGAATAAAAAGAAAAATTAACCGTGTATATAAAAAAAATAGTTTTTTGTTTTATTTAGTATTGTTTTAGATTTTTATATGCTTTTTAAACATCTTAATTGATTAATAATCACAAAAAAGCATAAATAAGTAGCTGATAAAATAATTAAATCAACAATTTTATCCCAATAAAATAATATTACATAAATTTTTGCATTCACCCACGTAACGCTCTGTCAAAAAGTCAATCAGACATTTTTATTTTATTATATACGGGAATTCAACAAAAATAGGAACTAGATACCAAAAAAAATTAAGGCATACGTAGATACACTTTCACATGCATATAAGTAACACGCGTAGTTATTTCAGAAATAGAATACTTTAAAAAATTCTAGCGCTGATATTTCGATACATAAAAATTGAAAAAAATATTTTTGGCTTAGTTTAATAGTTTATTACAAATAATAATTTAAAAAAAAAACAAATTTTGTCATTAAAACACAGTTGTAGGCAAATGGCAGAAGGGACCATCTGTATGTATTTAAAAAGAAAAACATAATTAAAAATTGTAATTAATGACGGAAAAATAACAGTAAAATATTTTAGTGTGCGGATTAAAGTTTTGAAATTGAATCTTATTTCAGTTCTTCTGAAGGTTTTTGAAAGTCATTCTGTTCCACAAAAGTATTGTTGCAAAAGGCTGCCTGATCAACAGAAGACCCAGGTTTGAGAAAAACCACATTTAATTTCCATGTTTGCACCGGAAATCACACCCGGAATCTTCCTAGTGTGTCAAGCATTTTAACCACTACAACATGGAGGCTATCAAATTAATGAATGCAATACCTTATGCTCAATCAAATGCGGATGAGTATGTAACGATGACGATAAGCTCATTAAATATGTAGAATATCATTAGAATAATATATGTTAATAATAATGTTAATATGTTTACGTCTTTAAATTAATGACGTACGTATTTTGGGGACAACAAATTAAAATATCAAAGTAATATACAAAACTCGTGTAAAAATATAACGTTCTTAGTAGTATCTTAATCTTAACAATATTAATGCCCGCATAATGTAAAAGACAGGTAAATCATAACATTATGATTTGTGTATTCATATGGTTCAACATGCTTTTAAATAATGATTTCTCAATCCCCGCCGGCTATAAAATATTGCAACAACGAATTATAATTATTCCTTATAAAAAAATATGTTAACCCATTTATGGCCAGTTGCACAACAAATAATAATGTTGGAAAAAGTTTATGGTTAAAATACATTTTTTTGTTTTTTTTTCCGAAAATCAAATATTAGGTGTTTTTATCTTACGACTACTGTTCGAGTTTCATTTGTTACTAGACTACCAAACCAGGTGATAAAAGTTTATTTTTAAGTAACGTAATCGCTATGATTTGTTAAAGTTTCGTAATTATAAACTTATACCGCCCGTGAAGTCACGAATACAAATCGTGAGTTTTCTTAAGATTTAAAAGGAGAACCCCGTACTAGTCGAAACACGCTAAATTTGGCTAAAACATGGCCATCAGAACCGGAAATCTGTCACAACACATAACAATCTTATAATTGATTGGTTATTGTACGTCTTAACCAGTGAAGTTTCAAAGTAGTTCGTTATTATTAAAAGGAAATTTTTAAGAAACTTTGCTGTTCAATTAAAATGATTAATAATTAACATATATTATAAGGCTTTTAAACCGCCTTTTCTGATCAAAAGTCTAGTTGTAAAATATTATTTGAGTTTATGTGAATATTGAATACTCCAAATAATTAAATCTGCAATAATTGTCTCTGTCAAAATATTTAATCAATTATTTCAGAAGCCATTTTAATTTTGGGAGAGCCTTTCAGGAGCACGGTTTTAAAATCGTCATCAATCAGTTATATTCCCTGGACACCTGAAAAGCCGTTATTCTTATTACTAATTCATTATACACTGAGGAAAGACTGCCCCTTTAATCACTGTATAGTGCCTCCCCGGTAGAGGACAGTAACCTACTCTGTAGTATTTATTGTTTTGTTTAATCCGAGATTTATACGACGACCTGATACAAGCGTATACTTTGTCTAAGAATTTTTCAGAATTAAAGAGAATTTATGTAGTTTTATGGGCATAAAAATGTTTTTTTTTTCTTGTACACAAGCTAACAACGAGGGTAAATAAAAAACGTGAATATTCGATTTTTTTTTTTTTGAAGTTGAAGTTTTCGAAATAAACGACACTTAGTGCCTTTTACATATTAGTTACAAATACAATAAAATATACATACATGTAAGCTTAATTTAAGTAATACAGAGCATTTAAAACAATATTATTAATTTAGAAAGTCTAAGAAATATAAACTGTATAAAATAATAAAATATTACCAGTTATAGATTTATCGATAAAAAAATATAATTTTGTATTAGAAATACTTTGAACCAGTTAAAAAAATAACAAAGAAGACAATTTTGAATAACATAAAAAAATATATTTATATATTTATTTTTATTGAAAACTAATATTTAGGTAAATACCATATGTTTATGTAGAAAAATATACAATGATGTAATATGATATTAAATTAAAAAAAGTAAAATAAAACGAAATAAAATAAAAAAAATGGCAATATTAACAGTCATAGAGGGTTGAATCTAGATCATATCTACAAAAATTTGGACAAACTCAAAACATTATTTACAAATTTAACTGGTTCAAGAAGCATAAAAAAGAAAAAAAATTTTTTTTAGACGTTGCCTAGTACTTCAAATGTTACATAGTAATTAAAGTGGCCACATAAACCATTCATTGATCAATCATAAGCTATATAAATGTTTGGACTTCTATATTTCCTTCTATAAAATATTTTTCATAGAGCAGAAATTGAACTGTAATGTATAATATCACAATATAAAAAAAAAAATATAACAAAAAGGTACATAAACCCGTATTTTTCGGACCATAAAATGCACTTTTTTACTCTGAAGATTCAAGTAAAAATGTAGGTGTGTCTTATGGTCCGATGTGTCTTATCGTCCGCAAAATAAAGTATTCAATGTAAAATATGAAAATAGATCCTGAACTAAATATTAATATAATATCCGTGTTGCTTATTTCGTTTAACTTTATTTATATGGAATGCTGTATAAAAGGATTAATAAAAATCTTAAGAAGGAATGTTTCAAATGTAAAATAACATAATGTATCCTGAAATAAGCATTCATATTTATTTTTTATTACCCATCTCGCCTAATTTAATTTTCTTTTATTTGTACACAATGTTCTTAAATAAGATTTATAATAATCATCTGTAGGAATGTTTTAAAGTGAAGCATATCTTGTATCACGCTGTTTAATGTTCATAAAATATCGACCATCAGATCATTTGAAACATTTAATAGACATTATTATTATTAAAATGATAACTGCCTTGGTAAGAGATTCAATGAAATACCGTAATGACTTTTAACCTTAAAAACAGTATGGTTTAACATATTTTGGGTAGAGTCTTATTTAAATATAAGATTTTTTACATGGCTTTGGCATGAAAATCTTTTTACATCAATTATTACAAAATATAACCCTGTTATTTAATTGAGCTTACTTTGCTTTGTCTAAATTTCACGTTATTGCGACTTAAAATGAATGAATCAGTGCTTTCGTACAAAAAAAGCCGAAAAGGTTTGACTAAGAAACAACACGGTTGGTCAATAAATGCTATTTCAAATGTTGTGTCTAAATTTGACGTCGCTTCGACTTATCATTAATAAGTTTATTTTTTTACAGAAGAACGCCTGCTTGACGTTGCGCGTTCAGGAAAAGGCCACCAATCATGATTGCCAAGCATCGTAGGGTTATCTTCAAGTTGAAGCTATTATTTTTAAAGGCATTGAAATGACTTGTCTAAATTTTGCGTTTCTGCAACTTACCGTTAGGAAGGTTACAATAACTGATCAACGCGCAACGCCGGGTAGTGTTCAAGTTGAAAGAAGCGCAGTTGCCGTAGAAATGGCAGTTTAAATGACGCTTCTAAAGAGGTATGCGTAGATTAAATTTTTTATTTGTGGGTGAAGTCAATTTATCCTTTATATTCTACTAGTTTTAACAATGTTTTGCCCCGATATGCTAAACAATAGGTTCGTACATAATATTTTATTATTATACGCGACTCTCATACACTATAAAATTTGCATTGCAAAATGCGAGTTCGTTATGAAATTTATTTCTAAAACTGCATCATGGCAGCAATTTCGGTCTCACCCCCACAAAGTATTTTTACAGCCATATTCGCTTACAGACAGCCCTAGTTAGGTGGAAGCCTGTATAAGGCTACACAAAGGGTAGATTTTAAGGCTTTTAGGGTGACACTCGTCTGGAACAAGATTCCATGCGATAAGTTTACCAAATTGACTACTAAATGAGAATTTATATTGAAATTGGGGCTTATATGAAATTTTAGGAAGGTTTCGTCGCGGAATTTTCATAAGATGAAGGCTGTTGTTATTATATTTTGTCTGAGTACAAAACCAGCTTGAATGAAAACGTTAAGAACTCGCTGGAAATTGACGATAAGAAAATTTAAGGATTGCGTTTTTTGTGAATATCAATTTCTAAATTACGAAAATTGAAAAGTATAAAAATAGTAAAGAAACGCTTATATTAAAATCATTTGATAACCAGAAAGAAAATGAAAAAATCACTTAAAAAATTAATTATGTTCGCTTTTATAAAATTTGATTAATACTTATTTGGCAAAAGTTATATTTATTTTTTTTACTAATCACAAAAATAATTGAGAAGGCTTTGGTTCCGTGAGTAGTGTCGTGAACTCCGAATCAGAAGGTCCAAGGTTCGAATCTCGATCTACCACTGCTTGTTTCCCTTTTTTTATAACGGTTATATTCGACTTAAATAAAATAATATCAAAATTGAAATGTTTTGATAAATCATAAAAATATTAATATTATTGTTAAATTAACGAAGAATTTGAATCTAATTAAACCGTTTGTTTTATTATTACCCTTTTTTATTAACTTTGAAACAATTGTCATTCAAAAAAAAATTTTGAACAATAATTGTGCGAATTTTCCGTTTTTCGTTTTTGTTTTTAAAAATGAAATAAATGGTTTAAGCAAACTTAAATCAATGTTTAATTTTAATATTTTAGTTGTAATATGGCGTTCTATAAAATAAAAATCAAGTAAATACATTACATACAATACATTGCTTTCGTACACATTTGTCTAAGATGTCACATTTCTGCATCTGTTTTTATCGTTCCTTTTAATGTAATTACATAAATAATCTATTTAGTTTTAATTTTATTCCACTTTTATTTATTACCGGATTTTGGCATGACCACCATCGTCAGACTGGTGTTGACAGTCACCATGATACCCGGTTACAGGCAAAAGTTATAAATTAATTCATTGTGATAATACTTTATACAGTATTTTAATTTTAATTTAAAATAATCGTTAGTATAATAATTTATATAATGTGTTTTATTAAAACTAAGGAATTTATCTGGAGATACTTTGAGGAACTACTAATATTGTAAAACAAAACATGTAAATTTGATTGAATATATCATTTTTAATTGATTCTCTTCCAAAATGTACCTGTTTGAAGTTATGGTAGCGAGTAACAGGTTTGATTCCACGCTGAGTGTGAATCCATTATTTATGTATGGCTTGTATTAGGCAACTCATTAATTATCGAAGATGTAACACTACCGCCATTTGCATAAAGGGTAAATACAAATTCATTTGAATAACATTTAGCTCTGAAATCAAGGTGAATCTTTTTATTCCGTAATTCGAAACTATAAATTTAGTTTGAAATGTTGATACAAAGTTTTTGGTCGTAAAAATTCCAATAAATAAATATTGATCACGCGCTAGAAATTAAGTTTTTAATTAAGAAATAATTACACAAAAAAACATAAAATAAACATAATTGAAAAAAAACGGATTATTAATAATTATTCAAATCCACTATGATATTAAAAAAAAACATAAAATTCCCCTTGACTCAATGAAAGCAAGAACAATAAAAATTTTATTTTAAAATTATTTATTTATTTATGCTTTATTAAGTAAGTTCATGACATCTCAAGAACTAATACAAATGTTTAATAATATTACAATTTTTTTATCAAAATTTCTCAATAACATATTTTTTCAAATTAATTTTATATATTTCAATTTTTTCTATTTCCTTTATTTCTTCAGGTAACTCATTGTATAGCTTCAATCTCTTGTACAATGAGTTTTCAGATTCTGTTTTTCTCCTCATTGGTAATCTTTTTTTTTTTACCCCTTGTTTCATATGTATGACATTGTTAGTTAAATTTTATTATTGTTTTTATTTTATTCATCTCCTTAATTATTTTATGCATAAAAATTGCTACATTATATTTAATTTGTTGCTTTACTGTGAGCAAGGCAATTTCTTTGTGCATTCTTTCTACATTAGAATAGACATTTCTTTTGAGTATAATCCTCATCGCCTTATTTTAAAGAATTTGTAATTTTTCCTTCACTACATAAAAAAAGAATGGAAGAACAGTAATTATACACTTTGTATATCTTGTTTAATAAATAAATGGATTGAGAGTTTTAAAAAATTAACCATAAAGAAAAACTTATGATATGCTCAGGAATATGAATAAAACAACGAAAATAAATAATATCAACAATATTTTGAGTTTATCGAAATTTTTGTAGACCAGGACTGAATAAAACTCCCTGGGGAGATGTTAATATTCACATATTACAACAAGAAAATTTTGACAAAGTAATACAGAAGTCTAGGCATCTACAGAGCGTATGACCAGTTCTTGTCTACAAACATTTGGACAAACTCAAAATATTGTTGATAAATCCACCTGGTCGTGATTACTGAGGGAATATAATATTAATTATTTTAGTACAAAATACACATTTGTTTTAAAAATATAAATGTATTCATATATTTATATTAATGCTATTGTGTTACAAATAATGATTGTGTACGCAAAGGAGAGTGACGGCGTAAAATAATCTGATTTTCGATTAATAAATATTTTCAACCTAAAAATATAGTATTATCAATGAGTGCTACATAAAAAAAATATACAAGAATAATTGTTATAAAAAAATATTCCTCTGCAAGTGCAATGATGTTGTGTTGTTGTTATTAATTTTGGAATTACGATGTAACCAATTGTTTTAGATCTCAAACTTACGTTTCGTGACGTAGAATTTTTTTATTTTTTTTTCATATTAAGTTACATATCGTGGGGTTACTGCCAAAAGTTGGTAGGTCCATAAAACCTGTTGTAGAGTAATCGAAATTTTAAATTTTGACAGAAAAAAATGGTTAGTGATATGACAATATTTGACAGTAAAGATAGATGCCAATTTTGGTTTGTTTATTGCCTAAATTATTTTTACAATCTTCTTCCTGTTTGATAATAGAAAAACTAGACTTCCGATATTTTTTCAAAAAATATATAATCTATAAAACTGCTTCACTGAGATCGAAGGAGCTAAAAACGTTTTCCAGGCAAAGGTATTTACGTAAAGACACACAATTCATCGCTAACTCCAAATATCTAAAATGTGGACTTACCAACCTTTGACAGTAAACACACGATATTACAAAAAATATATTGTATCCCTAACTATATGAGGTCAAAAGCCCTATGTTGAGTAAGGATACAACAAAACAGAAAGTGGAAGCATGCATATTATTAAAGAACACTACAAATAAAACTTATTACATGAACATAAATTTTAATAAATATCTTGACATTATATATATTATCTTAATGAATTTGAAGTAAACGATATTTTTTTAATCTCATTTTATATCTACATAAGTTTTCTCATTCTTTTATATTTTAATAAATTATTATGCCTCAATATTTGATTCGGTTTTTTCAGATATTTAAAATTAATAATCTTATGGATTTTTAATGATTCAAAAATACATTTTTTTTATATTAAACAAAAAATGAAACACGTATTAAATTTGAAAAAAAACTCCTGTTTGTCCTTTAATGCAAATAATTTGAATGAATTTACTTTAAATTTAGGTAATTTTCTTTCAATGTTTTCAATATTTGTTCCAGACGGAAAAACACAATTTGAATGAAACCATTCGGCTAGATTTCACAGAGAACATTGAAAGATTTATTGAAATTTACCTTTGCCCAATAATTTATAACTGACAGGCTTATTTGCTTCGGCCTAATACATCTCATCCCTCCTGATTGCGATCAGAGATGAATATTCGTCCCCTGTCACACCACCGCCCACCATCCCCCAAACCGAGTAAATTTGCACCTGTGACCGGTTTACCCGGAGAACCTTTGTAGAGTACTTTAAACTCTACAGATTAGGTTCGTTTATGCCTACCCTAGAATAAAATGATAATTTAAAATCGATTTGAGATTTACCTACGACCTTCAAGTATTCCGAATACCCGGACTTCACGTTATGTTGGCTTGATTAAAACGATAAGGGTTTACAATTTGTAAACACAATACATTTCTTTGATACTTAAGACTCCATTCATTAAAAAAAAACACATATTGGAAAATGGATTTTCGCAACTGAATTTAAAACAAATAAATACAATTTTTGCCTATTCAATATGGTCAGAATAACAATATTTGACATAAGCCTTACATATAGTTTGCCAAACTCACAGTGAAAGGAACAATAAAAGTTGTAGAATAAAATTCAATTGAAATCGTGGTTTATAAAGTTTAAATTTTTAAAAGTACCTAACTTAAAAATTTAAAAAAAAACGGTTTTTTAAATGATTTTCGGTTATGCGGAGTGAAGATGGAAATTTTGGTTATTTAAATAGAGTAGAAGTAACAGTCACCATTTCAAAAATTAAACTGTTTTATAAAAAAGGTTTCTAAACAACAGGATAAAGCTGCGTGCGCAATAAATCTAGTTCAAACAAATGCTGAAACGGTTTCACTAAAATGAATTGAACTGTTACTTGTCAAGGTATGTGGAATCGATTCTTGAAAAATCGCAGTCATAAGCATGGGATGAAAATCTGCCAAATGCGAGCCTGGAGGGACGGGAACGGCCACGGTTTTACCCACTTTTTATTGGTATTTTTAGAAACAGGTTCTAAAAGCAGTTTAGTTTGTTAATTAATAATATCCTGACTAGTTCTTCTTTGCAGTAACAGTTTATATTTTATCTGCAACTGATTCTGGAAAATAACTCTTTCAAAATACTTCCCTGTTTTTTCTAACCACCTCTAATGTAGAAGGAGTGCATTGACTGGTCAAATATCTCAATAAATGTCAGTAAATATTTGTGTAAAACTACTTACAGACTTTTCTATATTTGCCGGTTTCGAGATGTACCCGTCTCTTCATCAGGACACTGACGTTCAAATCCCACTATGCACCGTCACCGAAGTGGTTTGTTTACATTAAGACACTTTCATAAAAACCTGACAGACATAATGACGGACAACACATTTACGACACTGGACAAAGACAAAAAACAATACTTCTGCTACTAAAGAAAACACAAATTACGGACAAAGACATTACAATTTTGTGGCCCCTAAGCTTTACATCTTTATAAGTGTGGATAAATCGGTAATTCAAATGAATAACAATATTTTCGAAACTATAGTTCATAAATGGATTACTAAAAAGACTAAACAGGAAGCTGAGGAATATGTCTCGTATATCAAAATATAATTTTAATTTCATGAAAGTCCTTTTTCATTATATTCATGTAGGTATGCTTTAAAATCTTTTTATATATTTTTAATTTTGACACGTATAATATTTTAATGTGACTTGACAATTGATGTGAAAGTACTCTTATGTATAAAATAAATAATACAACTACACTCCGAAACGTGCCCGTGGGCCAGTGGGGTGGCTTCATCCATAAATAAAAAGGTAATATAATTTAATGTACCTATTGTATAAACACATTTGTTGTAAACTACGTATTTGTAATATATGTTAATAAAATCAATATATTGCTGCTCTTACTATAATGTGTCATTAATTTTGAAGATGTTTTTTAAATTGACCTAAATTTAAATTTACTGTCTTATATTTCACTTAAAGATTCTTCTCATCGTTTCTTTGAATCCCTTAAAATAAATATGTGTTTATGTTTTTCCTTTTTTAAAAAAAAAAATGTTATTACTATTTTATTTTATTTTTACATCTGAGTATGTTTTTCATTCTTTATTTCCATTCTTAATTCTTAATTACTCTTACAAGTTTTCTTCATTTTTAATATTATTTCCATTTGTAAATACTCACTACAAACTACAAACCTTAAAATATATTTTTGTTTCACTTAAATTTAAATTTTTAAACAACTTTCATTTATGTTTTCTTTTTCCTTCTCTTTTTTATACTTTCATAATTAACATTAGATTTAATTGCTTTTTAATATGGAAACTTCACTGGTCCATTAGAATTAAGTCCAATTGTGTAAAATATTAAACTTTGTAACTGTACTGTGTGTTTCCTGAATAAAAGAAAATAAAAAAAAAATAAAAAAAAAAAAAATATATTGGATTAAATAAATAAATAAATATTCATTCGTTTTTTTATAATATTTTTCAATGAAAAAAATACCTGCATTAGTATAATTTCAAAACAAATTCCCTTTTTGAACACAAGCAATTTGCTTCACTAGAGAATTAGCAATATTAAAAAATATATCATTTTATTAAAAAACATGTATCTACAAAAATCAAACAGGCACGTTTTAATATTTAAACACCATAAATGTTTTGATTTTTTTAATGAATAAATTTAGGGTTAATGCAATATTTTAATAGCATTTGTTACTAAATGACAGTAAAATCGCCAGTCTTGACGGTTCGTTAAGTAAAATACTGACAAACTTCGCCAAAATGTTAGTTGAATTCGTAACTTTTCCCTGATTTACTTGGTACAATACAAATAGATGCCAATTTAAACAAATTGAATATAAGGCAAGTTTTTTTGTACATTTAAAAATATTCTCCGTAAAAAAAGATTTCTTTTAAAAATTCTATGAAATTAAATCAATGTATGGAATAAAAATTAGTTAATAAAAAGCCCTTATTTTTTTTAAGGCTTTACAAGTGACTAGTTAATGTTTTGCAACAAAAAGAAACACTTTTAATCAATTTGCACCTTCCAATGACGAAGCTTAAGCATTTCTCGAAAGCTTTTTAGGCAGAACGTGCGAACCGTTCGAAGGCTTTCAGTTGCAAATTAAGCACGAATCTGCGATCCTTAAAAGGATTAATAAAATATTTCACGCGGCAAAACAAACTCAAATCCTTGCATAATAAAGTGCAAAGTAAAGCATTTGAATGGTATGCGGACCTTTTCAGGGCCGCTAACTAAGCTTTTGTACGAGAACAATGATCCTTATTGGGTCTCCTAACGTGTAAACGTTCTCTCTATGTTTGCGTATTCACTCATCAAATTTGTGTTACTATGCAAATTGCTTGACATCACATTGCGTGAATATATGACTCAGGTAGAATGCATTAAAAGTTTATTGTAATTTCGCTCGGCTGTAATTTCACCCGACAAAAACTCAACGTTACAAATCATGATCAAATCACTTCAAACTCCTGATGATGCAAAGAGCACTATATTGTAACACCAAATGCAGTGTATGTTGACCACATGTTAGTGAAGCTATGGTTATTAGTCTAACGCTTTAGCAGGCTTATTCTGTGACAATTTCGATTCGTAAGTTCGTTCGTTCGCCATATCCATCTCACTCTGATGCAGTCAAAACCGTAATTCACTCTCGTTCCCTTTCATGCAATACGAATGAATTTACATGACGAATTAATTACAATAAGACCACAGGTATGATAAATAGAAAAAGCAGGTAAAACCGAAGGGCATGTATGACAATATGTATGCATGTGAAAAACGCTAGGAATGAATGCCAGGATAGATGTGCGTGGCGGTCCATTCTCTCTGCCTAACCCTACGGAAAAATGGCGTGATGGTAGTAGCAGTACTATCTTGCTAAGTTTAAAACATACTTTACCAAAATAACAAATTTGATTGAATAAATATACAGACGTTTCTTGAGCTTTGTAATTATCAGTTTGAGATCCAGTGCTCATTTAAATGTTAATAATTAATTTTAAAATATTTATAATTCTTTTAGTCCACGCAAAATTTAACGATTTTTTTTTAAATCCAAAGGAATTAATTCAGGTTTGAAATGGCAAAAAAAATAAACATTTTTTTTAAAGTACGTAAATTTATGTTTTTTTTCTTGTAAATACCTTATTTCATTTGAATTATTCATTGACAATTCTTGATGGAATTCCATTGTAATGATGTAATAACTTATATTTACATATAAGTTATTAATTTAAAAAATACTTGGTACACTTCCACTCATTTATTTTGACCAATTAGCGCTTTCACTTTAGCGCTTTAGAGGGTGAAAGCGCTAATTGTTCAAAATAAATAAGTACAAGTGTACCAAGTATTTTTTAAATTAATAACTTATTTGCAAATATAAGTTATTAAATCATTATAATTACCTGTTTAACATCGAAACAATAATCACTGTTTTTCTTAAGTTTATAACGCGTTTTTATTTTAATTAAGTTTTTTCCATCGAGAACAGAGTATGATTAATTTATTTTTATAAGAACCGTAAAATAAAATAATATCATTTGAATTGATATAAGATTTTTGTTATGAAATAAAATGAGAAAAATTTCCTCGAAGAATGAAATACTAATAAAAATTAACTTTTGTGAACTCATAAAACATAAAAGCCTAATAAAAATATTTTTTAATAAAAAGGGTCGAGAAAGATTTTCTCGACCTAACGAAAAAATCATTTGTAAGGTATCTTTAGTAAACTTCCAAAGAAACTCCTTTGAAAAGAATAAGGTGTTTATTAATTTTCATATTTTTGACAATTAAATTGGTCCTTGAGCGATGTTTTTCGACGTCTTTTGTTTTCAACAACATCCTTTAATGTATTTTTAAAGAAGTGTTGAAGAGGATATTATACAATGCAAGACAATTTTGGTGCATAGCCATTTGAATAGTATTTTTTCCGTCACTCTCGCTAATGTCTCTTTAGTACTATAAAAAAAAACAACTGCACGTCGTACTTATTATGCCTAGCAGAAAGCAACAACATTCACGTTTCGCTGTCCCGAATTCCGCACCTCAAAACTAAACCGAATTTGTATCTTTACTAATCTTTAGGATTGGCGTTCGGCATGTTTAACTCTACAAAAAAATATGTTGTTAACACATCGACGGAATAACAATAAAAACTTTTTTTTAATCCTAATGATGAGCTTCACGACGAAGTTAGCTGTTTGCCCGATGTAAAAATACTAAAATCACAACATCTATCAGGTTAAGTTAAAATATTACATGACACAATATTTCATGTTGCTGGACTGGCATCTAAAATGTAAGGCTAATCACCTTAGATTCGCGTAGCGGATGATCGATGTACGCTGTATTAAGTGTACTAATGTAGTGGCCTATGCCCTGTCGGGTGAAGACAAGGGTGTAGTGATGATGATTATAAATAAATACAAAAATTTTATTGTGTAAACTTTAACTCGTATTTTTTTCTTCTCGCCCTAATGCTATCTAGCTTCGAATAATATTATTGATGATTTAATTTTGATGTTTTCAAATGTGATAATCGACTTTTTTTTTTTTTTTGTTTTCATATCAAGCCTTTGACAAAGTTGACCATTCAGTCTTAACACGCAAACTTTTGGCTATAGGTATACATGGTGATCTTCTGCGCTGGCTGATATCATATATTAGTAATCGATGTCAATCGGTAGTAATTGGTGGGTATAAATCTGACTGGGCAGAAATCTCCTCTGGTGTTCCCCAGGGAAGTCTACTCGGTCCCCTATTATTTCTTATATATATAAATGACATTGATGTTTGCTTTCGTTATTCAAAATTTCTTCTTTATGCCGATGATATGAAAATATACGCTAAAGTTAAATCTCAAGAAGATTGCCTAATGATTCAAGACGATCTTAATCGTCTAACTGACTATTGTATTGAAAATAAACTGTTTTTGAAAATAAATAAATGTGTCTGTATTACATTCACAAGGAGAAGAAAAATTCTTAATTTTGATTACAAACTAAACAATAATGTACTAATGAGAAAGCACGAAATTAAAGATCTTGGGATTGTTTTAGACTCAAAACTACTTTTTGAATCGCATATCAATAAAATTACCTCCAAAGCATTGAGCATGTTAGGCTTCATAATTCGAATGAGTAAACACTTTGATAATCCAAAGGCCCTTATTTCATTATATTATACATTTGTCAGAAGCCATTTGGAATACGCCTCTCAGATATGGAATCCCCAGTATGCCATATATATAAGTAGAATAGAAAATATTCAAAACAAATTTATAAAGTACCTTAAATACAAAACCGGTATTTCTTATGTATCTACTCTCACTGCCTCCACCTTCCATGGAATCATTTCTCTACAATACCGCAGAGTGTGTGCGGACCAACTACTGCTTTACAAAATTGTGACAGGAATGGTTGACTGTACAGAGCTGCTTGTTTTAATAACAATACATGTGCCAGCCAGGATTTGTAGACGGTACCACCTGTTTCATGTACCAACAAGTAAGACATCGTATGTTAAAAATGCTTTTTTTCGTAGGACTTTTTCAATGTACAATACAAAATTTAAAAATATAGATTATACAAACATCACTCTGTCAGATTTAAAATTTAAACTAAAAATGTATTATGTAACTTAGTAGACATTATAATAACAAATATGTACATCTCCCCCCCCCCCTCCTTATCCTCTCTTCAAGCATTTTTGTCCTTTTTTGTCCTTATCCCGCCCAATTTACAGTAACTTAATGTTCTTAAAATTAATATTTTAAAAATCTTTGATTATTGAGTACTTGAAAATAACATTTTTATATGTATAAATTGTTTGTATTTATTTGATATGTAATATATATATTCTTTACTAACTTTATATACTATGTGGAAATCTGTTATTGGTTCTGAGTTTATACACTATATCTGTTTGTTTACTAAAAATATGTATGTAGAACTGTTGATTTCCCTAATAAAATAAAAAATAAAAAAATAAAAAAAAAATATTTAGTATAATGACTTTCAATAAATACATAACGTAACTACTTTGTCAACAGGAAATCAAAATGACATAAACAGACTACAAAGACAACAAAATAAAATATTAAAGTTAGTATATGACTTACCCTATCTAACAACTAAAGACCTTTTTTTTTAAAGTAAGCAATTAAAGGTAAGTGAACTTTTTAAACTAGAATCCTTAAAATTTATTCATAAATTAGCCACTGATGCTATTATGGAAGAAGAGCTAAAACTTGAAAAAAAAATGTAGTATACATGGGCACAATACGAGAAAATCAGAAAAATATCATAAACAACCTTTAAAAACGAGATAACGACAGTCGAAACTAATTAACCATGGACAAAACTACGCAAAAGACTCGGACAACCTTTACAAAAGGTTTTCAAAATATTATCATTAACAGTATAATGTGAATTTTAAAAGTAAACATATTTTTTTAAATATATTTAACCCGTAAGAGTTTATCAATGAAATTTTAAATATAAAATATATGAAAAAATACAATACAAACCTAATTTGAAGAAATCAAAACTACCAAATCTACTAAAAAAACCACTACATCATCTAGTCTTTAGATAATTTATGTACCGATTTCGAAACAACCCCTTAATTCATTAGATATTTCTATTGTTTTCTTAATTGACAGTAGATTTCCTGGTTTCCGAATCGGTCAATTTTTTGGCTGGCTTCGATCTGGAATTCTATATTTTTTTCCTGTTAATTTCTTGTTTTTTGTTTCCTGCCATAGGCTAAATAAAAAATAGATAAAGCGTTCATTCAAGTTATGTGAGATAAATAACGTTAATGGTAAGATTTATCGATTACTTTAGGTTTTAATGAAAATGACTTAAGATGCTAAATTGATAGAATTTAAAGAGGAAGGAAATTTTTGTTGTACAAAATGTAATGTCAATATAATACTTATCAGAGTAAGTAAATACGCCAGCAAGTGAAAAATATATGAACAAAGAACAAATAAATTTGTAAGTGGAATTCAAATATATTTTAATTTATTATAGAAATAAAAAACGAATGATTCTTAAATCGACAAATTTGTCTGGTTTTTCTTTGTTGAGTTTAAATATAAGTCTCGTTCCCCATTGCGGTATTTATTTATTTTCCGTTACTGTATTCAAAATAATAAATGAAATATTTATTTTTTATTTTTAACTGTCTGAATTGACAGTCACTAGCATCACCGGGATGGAATAATCAAGAACTTGAGAAACAATTATGTAACGTTGAAACATTTGATCAAATTTGTTGCAACAGAGATTGAAAACATTTTTGAGAAGAGAATATGGAAGTCTAGGCAATTACATGGCTTATGACCTGTCATTTACTGGTTCAAGATACCACTTTATACACTGTGTAACATTCATCACTCTGCCTATGTTTAAACATCCACATTTCCTCAACTCTTCCATCTGTGCGCTTTAGCGAAGTCAATTGAAATAACAATATATTTATGATTCTTGTGTTTATCTTGTTACACTTCGTAAAAAGGTCACTCAGATGTTTTATCTATTTTGAATACAAACAGATGTACAAGTTAAATGAATATACATAAAAACTTTAGCAGATGTATACATAGTAGGGCCTGCCATCCAATAATATGTATTCACTAAATTATACAACAACAAAACGACGATGGTTTAAAATACATAAAGAACTAGCGGACCCAACAGACGTTGTTCTGCCCGAACGTTGGCTTGCCTGCTATTAGCTTGGAAAAATACTTTTCATTGATAAGTAGGTACCTAGGTACTTGTTTATAGTTGAATTCCAAAACATAATTATTTTTTTTTAAATTATGGAATTCATTTTGTAAACATCAATCTACGGTCGTCTCACCAACAAAGGGGTGTACTAATGTAGGAATAAGATTTTTTTAAATTTGTTGAATATAATATTATTTTAGTGTTATCGAAAATCTGTTAAAAAGAAATAAATGGGAAAAAATAATAAGGAATTCAAAGAAATAATCTGATTGAGATCCATAAAAAACAAATGCTATTTGTAAACATTCAAAAACAAACTTTTTTTATACACAAAAAAACAATATCTTTCCGTTTTATTGCAAATGCATTCTTCTCGAATGCAACCCTGGTAGATCGATGAATAAAACATTTATGCTCCTAACTTATTTTTTACATATTCGATTGAAGATTGTTATATCTACAAACACGCACAGCGCAAAGATCTACATTTCTCTGAAAACCGCACGTAAAACGGTTAAGCCGTTTAAGAAAAGCACGGTGACATTACACGTCCAGAGGAATTATATATATAAAGATAAAATACTTTTTATTATAATAAGAGAAATATGAACAAAACGAAGAGATAGTGCGAAAAAAAAAGTAAATTAATAAGGAGTGGTGAAGGATGATTAAAGGAAAGTAGGAATGGAAAATTGCATTTGATTTAATGATTAAGAGCAAGAAAAAAGACAAAATGTCTATTCTGTGTTATTCTGAATCAAACTTATTAGTTCTTTTCTGTACCTATTATATGGAGTGTTAAATATATCAAGAATATTAAAATTCTTGTAAAATACTTAACTTTTACGAGAGATGGTAGAATGTTTCCGATAAATGATTATATTCGATAACTACTAAACATTTTTTACTGATATATTCTTAAAGTTTTTAGACAAATTCATTGAATTTAATAATAAAGATACCAGTTTCAAAGACGTCGGGAAAGCGATGTAATCATTCACAAGTTATTACAAATTTGTGTTGAATATTTTGAATGAAATTAAAGATTTCACTCATTCCCAGCATTTTTGAATTTCTCAGCAATCAAATATTGTTTAGGAAATTGTGTTAAGTAATAATTGGCACTAGAATGTGAATTGGATGGAAAACATTTTGAAGAATAAGTTAATTCCAAGGCCTTGCATTAAACCCTTCCGAATAAGTTAAATACCAGGACAAAATTGGACACCGGAACTTCAAACACAACTTTAAGAGGAAGGAGAAACACTTCCTCTTGATTTTAGTCCATTTTAGTCCGACTTTTTATGGCTGTATATAATGGCGCAAGTGTTTGGGTGAAATTTCGCTGCTTCAAATTTCAGGCACCAAAAATTTCGAAACGGGGACCCTTTAGATCAAATTAAGAAATAGCACGCCGTTTTCACGGAGGGTCGAGCAATAAAAAAAATATTATTTTACCCAAAAATATTTTGATTAAGAAAATTGTTTTTAATTTGAGCTATTATTTTGTTGAATCATATATTTTAAAAATATCAACGATTTGAATTTAAGAAAATTTACATTATTT
Source organism: Micrasema longulum (assembly GCF_059751315.1). Classification (NCBI taxonomy): domain Eukaryota; kingdom Metazoa; phylum Arthropoda; class Insecta; order Trichoptera; family Brachycentridae; genus Micrasema; species Micrasema longulum. The sequence goes on from NW_028279601.1 coordinate 24,658, forward strand.
AGATTGATCAACCTGCTATTATTATGATGTGAAATGTTGTCGTCGTGTTAGAGACAGATAGGTATATTTTCAAAGGTTGTAGTTATGCTCAATACCAACTATTTTAATTACGACAATTTTTATTGACGTAGCACTGTTAATATTTCAATAAAAAATATCAATTTTTGATGTAAAAATATCGAAATGAATGTTTTTTCAAAACAATTTTTTCCAAGATTTTTACTTACCATACAAGCATATTTTTTGTAATATTTACAAATGTTTCAGTATTGTCATACGTATATATTGTATTGTTATACCTACATTAGAGAAGAAAAAAAATAATTTTGAAGATATTGTCCACAAAAATAAAATAAGAAACGAGACAAAGTAAATATACCTACATATTCTTATTTAATTATATTATTTAACACGTTTGATCCAACTTATTTTGCACAGTTAACACTTAATCTTTGGTAGCATTTCAAATTTCTGTCGACGCGTTACGTTTGTTTAATATAAAACGAAAAAAATATACTAATGCAAAAGAAAATCACCTCAAACTAATTTACTAATGATTCATTATACCCTTATTATTCTGAATCTATAATGCAAAAGATAAAATTTGTCTTTTTGACACTTTACTTGAAAAACATTGATAAATAATAAATACATTTATACAATACGTCGCAAGAATTGTATCAGAAATCGTGAAAGTGGACAAAATATCATGACCAATTTTTTTCTTTAGAGAACCTTTACGTTAAGTAACAATGATGATTGTAAAGATTAAGTAGGTAGTCTTTTTATTATAAATTGGAAGATGTTTATATGACGGAAGCTTAATTTCCTAAGCCACTGCAGAACTGTTTACATATAAGAGTCACAACCGCAGCTTTTTGAATAAAAAAGTGATCATCGTTGTGTCACACGCATAGTAAAAGATTAATTTGTTAGATATTAAGGAGGAAATGCATAAAGTTTGTTTAAAATTTTAGTAGATTTCAGCAAAATAAATACATAAATTGTTTGTTTAAAAAACATTATCCTTCAAGGAAAACCACTTAAAGTATGATAAAAATAACATTTAAAAATCATAAAACCATATGATTTTACTGTAAATGTATTTTTTAAACGTAAAATACAAAATAAAGGTAACACATTTTTTGGAAAATAATTTAAAGTTTAATTTTCTGCTGTTTTATTAAGTTGTAAAAAACCTATGTTAATGTCGTCAATATATATTTTTTTTTAAATTCAAGTGTGTATAATATGGGGTTTTATTATTATGGAGTTGGAGAAAGGCGCTCTTTTGTATGTAGTGATTAAAAAATAAACAATTATTTTATATTTTTCAGCACAAGCTGTTTACGACTTCGTCTGAAGGAAATTATCTAAAATTAAAATGTTCATGGAAATAATATTATATCGAACATTCTTACCTTAACACAGAACAAATTAATTGTATTTGTTGTACACATGCGCTGAATTATAACTTCCTAAAAATTAAGTTCTTTTTTAAAGAGTGATAGATAGTAATTTTAATTTTGATAGAAACAATGAATATTTGTTGGAATAATATTGTTTTTATTGTGTTTGAAAGAATGAAAACTCGCATTTAAACTTATTTCTATATTAGAATTTCCAATTTATTTTTTAAAAATGATATTCGATAAATATCCTATGTAACTAGCGGGTTCGTAAAGCATTCTGTTTTGAGTTTGGAAACTAGGTGGACAAAACTCATAACCGTATTTCCCAGAATTGGTGAGAGATTAACGTCAACAACCCCTTCAAAAGATGATTCCAAGAATGGTTTGAATTTACCGCTGCGCAGTGATAAGTAATTTGTGTCAAAAGGAAGGTAATTAGGTAAATGCATTTGTAAAAACAAATAAGTTGCAATTTCGCAACAGATTAAACTAAAATATTATAGTTTGGTTATCAAATATTTAGTGCAAACGATGAGTGATGGATATTATTATTGGGTGTTACCATTATTTTTTTTTATTTTTTAATAAATTACAATACTAGAGAAACTATGTAATTTTTTTTTTTTTAATATTTAACATATTACAATATAGATGAAGAGCATTTTAAAGAAGTTAATATTTATAATTCTAGACATCTACAGGGCTTATGACCTGTCACTAGCTGGCTTAAGTGGCCACTTTAAACACTGTGTAACATTCACCATTCTGCCCGTATTTATTTATTTATTTAATCCAATATAAAATACAAATACATATTTTACGAAAATGTTTGATACAATTATATTTTTATTTATGGATGTAGCCACTCCACTGGCCCGGCCCACAGGCACGTTACGAGTCAGTACACATTGTACATACTTTCACATCAATTGTGTAAAAACTCAAAAGAAATTTAAAAAAAAACATAACTACGAGTATGTACTGATGTCTTTGTCTTTGCCTAGTGTAGTAAATTTGTTGTCCGTCATTATGCCTGTCAGGATTTTGATGGAAATGTCTTAAAATTGTCTTGAAGTATATTTGTCTAGTAATGTCTAGTACTGGAAATTCTGTAAAAAGTCTGTGTGTATTTAAACATCTATTTTCCTTCAATTCTTCCATCTGTTGATGTTTTTGAAGTAAAAGAGCAGAAACCTTTATTTATGCGGGTGAGATTTATCTAATTGAATAATATCACCTACATACTAAGCAACGCCAGCAATTTTGGTTTTTCAATCTTTATACTTCTGCTTGGACCAGGTGGATTTATTAACAATATTTTGGGTTGAATGTTCAAATACGGGAGAACGGTGAATGTTACACAGTATGTAAAGTGGCCACTTAAACCAGCTAATGACAGGTCATAAGCCCTGTAAATGCCTAGACTTCCATATTCCCTTCTCAAAAATGTTTCCCCTCTCTGTTGCAATAAATTTATATATATATATATATATCTTGGACATAATATAAAACTGGGTAAAGAACATCAAACAGCGAAACTGTCAAGAAGAATAGAAATGAGGTGGGTAATATAATCATAATCAATAATTGTTTTATTTATTAATTGTTATTTATTTTCCGGGTACTGACTAGTAAGATATTTTGCGGGTTTGATAGTTTAAAATTAGTTTCATTCCCTAAGTAATAATTTAAGTTCCCTAGAAGTAGTCTCAATGGTAGAATCTCCCTCAAAAGCGGTGAGCTTTGTACGTTCAATAGAAATAGCTTACAATACCAACCCTAAACTTACAAGTTAAATAATATATTATCTAAGTACCTTCAATAACTTACATACAGATGGTTTGCGAACGAATGGTTGTTTAGAGAAGGGAATTCGTATAGAAATTCGGGGTCAAATCCCGGATTTGGTACCCATTGTGAAAACTCCGTATTTACAACAACATTTCACTTAAAATTTGTGACGAAAACGTATGTTTACCATCGTCAGAAGTTCAACATTTTATTATCGGCCAATCACCATCATTAATATTGTGTTCAAAAATATTCACTTTGTAAGCTTCCAATGCATCCTAATAAGTCAGTCAGGTTCGAGCGCCGACAAATAGTCAACAGAACAAGCAGATGCATTGTATAATAAACATGTTAAGTTATTGAACTGGTTTGTACTCTCAAATCTAGTGTCGTGGGCTCACCATCACCAATCAGAGATCCAAGATTCTTGTTTTCACTCACTATAATTTGTTATTTATTGAATTAATTTGATTAATTTCATTAATTACTTTCATATATTTTATTTATTTATTTATTTTATTTATCTTATTTATTTTATTTATTTTATTTTATTTATTTTATTTATTTTATTTATTTTATTTTATTTATTTTATTTATTTTATTTATTTTATTTATTTTATTTATTTTATTTATTTTATTTATTTTATTTATTTTATTTATTTTATTTTATTTATTTTATTTATTTTATTTATTTTATTTATTTTATTTATTTTATTTATTTTATTTATTTTATTTATTTTATTTCTTTTATTTATTTTATTTATTTTATTTATTGTATTTATTGAATTTATTGTATTTATTGTATTTATTGTATTTATTTTATTTATTTTATTTATTTTATTTATTTTATTTATTTTATTTATTTTATTTATTTTATTTATTTTATTTATTTTATTTATTTTATTTATTTTATTTATTTTATTTATTTTATTTATTTTATTTATTTTATTTATTTTATTTATTTTATTTATTTTATTTATTTTATTTATTTTGTTTATTTTATTTATTTTATTTATTTTATTTATGAGGATAAATAGAGAGAAAATAAAAAATACGAAAAACTAAGTAGAAAAACTAAATAGAAAAACTAAATAGAAAAACCAAAAAACATGATTTCCATTCTCCAAATGTAAGTTATTAAAATGCAATTATAACGGAATATTTGGATAAATTATAAGAATACGAATATTTCTTCTATATTAAAAATGCCGGCTGACCTCTACACTCGTGGTGCAGTGGTTCGATTCACGACATGGTTAACGTGAAATATTTATTTTAAAAAAGTGTGATTACACCTGAAGCGTAAGACTAATAATCTTATTGGTCTACCAATGCATTGTATTATGTACCATTCGGTCCGGAAAGTGAACGATGCGATGATATTTAAAACTGTGCTTTAATAAAAAAACATGCTAGGACAGGAATGATCTTTTGTGGGTGACTTTTGTGGTATAATGGCTAAGGAACTTGCCCCAAGCACGGAAGCTTAGAATTTAAATGCTTGTGAGATCATAATGTGATTTTCTTAAGTCGTGTTTTACGTAATAATAAATAACTCTATGAAAACAGGCGGGATTCAAACAGTATATCTGTTCAATCACGCCTGAAAAACACCTCATTTCTCCTTTTTAATATCTCCTCCACTCCTTTTTCTTTATTCGTATTCTTCGTATTCCTCATTAAATACTAGTATTGATATAAATGATTTATTTACAAATAGTGCTATTTTGCTTTTTTTCTCATTTGTATTGAATACGTTTTTAAGAAGAAATTATATGGATAAAACCTGTTGTTTTATTCTTTAGTTAAAAATAAATTGACATTTAGCGATGAGCTAGCTAATGTAAATTTTGTGTTATGTACAAGAAATTTAAAAAAAAAGTGTTTTTTTTCTGGCTTAGAAATAACAAAAAAAGGAATTTACATCAATTTTTCTTAATGCTGTTTGTTAACTTTATTTCGAAGTTATTTCTAAGCTAAAAATGAACTTATGGCACTGTACCTTAAAGGATAAAATGCGAGCGTCCACTTTTGCCATTTTGAAGTTAAACATATATAAATTATAGCAATAGTCTATTTTATACGTACTTTCGTCCACTTTTGTCATGTAAATGCTTTTTTGAGTTGAAATAATAATCTAAAGTCCACTTTGTTTTATGACAAAAAACATAAATTGTCTAAAATACGTCGTTAAAATAAATACGTTTTCTATCAAAATAATAATTGTTTTACATTGAAAATTTTTTAAAGGTAGAAAATATCTCATTTGGTTCAAAAGACGTTTAATCTTGTTTCCTGAACATTACGTTCAATATGAATTTAAGGTAGGGGGAGGTGGGGCAAGACGAGTCCCTTAACGTTGTTTAGTTAAAAATAAATAAAATGAAATTTCCACAAATTAACAATTCTTCTTCACGAACTTTGTTAAAAACCCGTTTTGCCCGGAGGAGAAGACAAAACGGGTACACAAAAACAAACACCTGAATTCAAGTCATTTAATAATATTTCACAAATTGTAACACTTTCTCAGTAAGTTGTACACATTTAAGTAAACACACAGCATAATTTTATTATTTATTGATACGCAGTAAGTATTACACAATTCATAACAACACTGTGTATTTTTTTTATATTGCTCTTTTTTTCTGGCTGGAAATTTTGTTGACGCTCCCGTGCACATGTATTACTCTCCCGGCACGGGGGAAGGGGGGAGTAAGCTAACAATCCATGCAAATGTTTTGTCTTTTTTTTGCGTTAACAGTCACTTATGAGAAGAACCCGTTTTGCCCACCGTAACCATATTGCCCAACCTACCCCTACAGAGTTAATTTTGGATATTTTTTTAGTAGCATCAGTAAAAACATTTCTAGAAAATTTAAACCCCATCCCCATTGTCGTCAGTATTGTTTCCGTCCGTAAATCGACACGAAATCGCTCCGAAAAACTGCCGGCAAATGCGCATTTTGTCGCAATGAACCTCAATTTATTCGGAAAAGGGCGCGATTACACCTTGAGACTCTGCAGTTAGTGTCGAACGGGCTCTATCGCAGATTCCAATACAAATTGAGAAATACACCTAACTGAGGAAAGGTTTCTATCAATAATTCATTTCTGTTGGCGAGAGGAAACAGCTGAATTGTGACATTAAAACTCTTATTTTAAGTTTCCTTACATAGATGTTTTGTAGGACGGTCAAAAAGTACTCCCATTTAAAATTAAGAAAACAAAATACAGAAAAATAAACCGAACAAAAAAATTAATTTATTTTATGGGTTTGCAATACTGAATTTGACCCGTGGATTCGTTCGCATGGTGTTACGGAGAAATAAGTTTTATTGTTTAACAATAAAAAAATTCCCAATAGAATAATACGTTTTATTGACAGATAAAAAGTAACTTCTATCAATTGCCAGCCCTCCAACTATATGCATATGTATCAAAAAATACGGCAAGCTTTTAGTCTATGGCGATGTAGGATTTTTGTTTTTATCATAATTATTTTCGCACTACGATTTTTTCCAAAGGGGTCGGTATTTAAAAAAAATGGAAAGTAGCCTTTGTCACTTTTTAGCTTTTCGACTATCCCAATGTCAGAAAATTACGTTAATTGGTCGCTCTGTTGCGATGTGAAGAAAACACAAACATACAGATAAACATATTTTCGCATTTATAATATTAGAAATGATTTGTACTTCAAAACATATTAACATTACTGGAGTATTGAAACTTATTATTTAAGATTGGCCAATTTATTTCATTTTTATTATTTTAATAACAAATTAACATCCAATAGGCATTTCCGAATACACCATCGTTAAGTAAAAACAAATGTATTTTTGATAACCTAAAAGCATGCGAAAATTCAAATGAAAAATATTAACCAGATTTGTTAAAACAGAAAAATAATAGATAGATGTTAACATTTCATTGGTTATACACAAACTGGTTACAATATTTTATTTAAAAGAAAAAAACACATTAATAGTAAAAAAAAACATTGCACGAAAAAAAAATATGTGTACTATAAATAATGCATTAGATTAAGGAACATTTATTTCACCCTCCTAAACACTCTATGTATGCCGATGATGCTGTTATAATTGACGTCACTGTATATCATCTAAATAGGTAGTCCGCATGTATGGGTTTACAAATCAATATTGCAAAACCCATGTACCGTGTAAACTTCGTGCCTTGATGCTCAAAACCTCCTGATTTTCAAACCAAATCCTCGAAAGGGTCTGAAGTTTAAAATACCTGGGAGTATATGTAACGGAAAATGGCAGCTTTTAAAGATAACTGGGAATATGTTTAAGAGTAGCAGGCGCCACATCCAACCGTATGAAGGCTGTCTAGAGATCGGATATTTACTCGGTCAAAACCAAATGCCACCCGTATAACGCCGGCAAAACACCCATTTTCCTCTACAAATGCGCATCGTGGCACCTCACTAGGGCCCAAAAAAGCAAAATTCTGGGTTTCGAGCATAGACGTCTCAGAAGAATCTTGAGTGTGCGGTGGTTTGACTTTGTGAGGAATGAAGTAATAAGAGAACGGACGAAACAAACTCCGGTGACAACTGTCTTCAAGCGGAAGCGATACGGTTGGCTTGGCCATGTAATGCGAATGCCTACTGATAGTCTTAGCCACGCTTGCCTACTTTACAAGGCATCAGGTTCTCGACGTCCTAGACGTCCAGTGCTGAAATTTTGACTATCAGTTTATGTTAGAACTTTAGGACGAAAATTTGACTTGGGAGGACGCATAGGAGCTGGCAGTCGATAGAGATGCATGGAGGCTCTTTGTGAACACTATATGCTTTAACCAAGGAGCGGACATGGAATGATGATGATGATGATAAATAATGCATTTAAGAATGTTTAAAAATAAATTATGATTTTTGAATTCAAAATGATTAAATCTGAAGACAGTAAAACTCTAGCGTTATTTAGAAAATATTTTGACACACCCATAATGGTTTTTTAATAATTTAGGGCTAGTAATTTTATTAATATTCAAGAAATTTAAGCATAATTTGTCTTTGTTTATTTAAGGTACGAGTGGGGAACTTTTTAAACTTATCTGCATTAATTATAGTATTAATGTTTAAATAAATTATTCAAGTTACAAACAAACTGACATTTTAATACAAAGAGTTGAGGAAATCCCCGGGGGGCAGAAAAGAAGGAATAAGTTCAAAGCAAGAAACTTGACTGCAGTTGGTGATCAGAAAATAAATGAGACGAAACATTTTTGTTGTGAGAACTGACAATAATATATTTGTTATTTAATCCCGAGTTTTTCGATTTTCAAATAATTAAATTCTATTGATATTATGGTTTTTTTAAATTGATATTTCAACGAAAATTATGAAATTTACGAAATGAATGCGGCTGTTTTGACATTTCAATAGGCCAGTTTACAAGTAAAATATCGAAGTATTTCATGTTTAGAGATACTCGTAAAAAAACAAATGAAACCTCGTTTGCAATCACTTATTGATTATTTTTATGTTTGAATCACTTAATTTGTGGAACATTATTATTTGATTTATTAAAATAAAATAAAATCACTTTGTTTTTTTGTACCACTTTTATTTTTATAATTTGACAACCAACTAGTTTCGGCAATACTATGCCTTCTTCAGCGTTAATTACAAACTAACATAACATATATAAATTTTTCACAGTGAAGGTAGAGTGGATGTGGCTACGGGAGTAGAGAAGAGAGGGGGTTTGTGTGTGGATTTAGGGAGATAGAACATATTTAAAATGGGACCATTACTAAGATTTATTTGATTATAAGTAATATTTATATTTTTATTTACAACCTTTCTAATCTCCAATATTTCAAAATAATCAAGTGAATATCCTTTTTGTTTTTATGTAAAATTTTGATGCCATCTTCAAAGTTAAATGAGTGACTATTTGTTAGGATATGTTTAGCAAACTCAGAAAAAACATCTTTTTTAAGACATCTCATATGTTATTTAACTCTAGTTTTAAAAGTACGTGATGTTTTTCCTATATAAAATGACTTGCAGTCATGGCACATCAACTTGTAAATGCCTGATCGATCTAATTTATCAATTCTTTGTTTAGTGTTTTTTAGTATACTTCCCATATTATTAGTTGTGTAAAATGCTGGTTTTATGTCATCTGGTAAATCTTTTAAAATTTTATTCAAATTTTATTACAATCAAAAAAATCTTAGTAATAGTCCCATTTTAAATATGTTCCCTCTCCCTTAATCCACACACGAAGCCCCTTTCTTCTCCACTCCTGTCACCACGCCCACTATACCTTCACGGTGAAAAAAATATAAATGTTATGTTAGTTTGTAATTAACCCTGAAAAAGGCATAGTATTTCCGAAACTAGTTGGTTGTCAAATTATAAAAATATAAGTGGTAAATAAAAACAAAGTGATTTTATTTTATTTCAACTAATTGATTATTTTGTTACCGACCGGTCTGCGAACTATTACGCAATAATTTCTTAAAATTTGAATTATTGGGGATATCAACAGTAAGTAAGGGCAGCCTGTCAAAAAGGGGCGAATTGAGCGCGAAACGTTTCGCGCAAATTCATTCGCGCGTTAGCGAGATACTAGGCGCCAATACATCGCGTCCACAAGCATCGTGCGAATTCAAAATACGCGCGTAAATCGCATGCACTTCGTCAGACTCTCGACTCGCGCTTGATTCGCGATTACGTATTACGCACGAGAGAATCGCGGCGAATTCACCCTTTTTGGAGAAGCTTAAACTCACTTCAAAGAAAAATAAAACAATAAAGATGTACTGAGAACAAAACCAATGACAGATATCCACAGATATACATAAACCGGTTCCTTTGGAGTGTTGTCTTTCGGAGTGTTGTGTGTATTAAAAATTAGTTGTGTGTGCGTGTGGGTGTAAGCGTGTGAAGGCGGAGATCTTTGTGTATATTATTACACAATTATCAAAAATATATTATCTAAGAGATACATTTTTTTTATTTATATGAAATTGAGATGATACTAAGTATAAAAAAAGCATGCGTTTAAAAATACGCATTTTAAATGTTAATTTATTACAATCAAAGAGGAGGGGGTCAATAAGGGAAAGTACAAATTATATTCACGAACTAAACGTATAAGTAGAGAGTTCTGGGCATAGATCGTGCGAGAGTTCGACGTGTAATGGGTGCGGTAGCTAGGGGCATTTCATGATAACTCCAACATTAGGTATAACTAACGAATGAATTCAATCCTACTTTATAATATATTACCAGTGTACACCTAAATATTATATATTAGCTGATTTATTTATTCATTATATATATTAGGTATAACTAACGAATGAATTCAATCCTACTTTATAATATATTACCAGTGTACACCTAAATCTAATATATTAGCTGATTTATTTATTTAAATTTATTTCAACAGAGAGGGAAAAAGTTTTCGAGAAGGGAATATGGAAGTCTAGGCATTTACAGGGCTTATGACCTGTCATTGGCTGGTTTAAGTGGCCACTTTACACACTGTGTAACATTCACCATTCTGCCCATGTTTGAACATCCACATTTCCTCAACTCTTCCATCTGTTGACTTTTGTGAAGTAAAAGAGCTGAAACCTTTATCACGTGGGTGAGATTCATCCGGCTGAACCAAATCACCTACTAGGCAACGCCTGGAAACAATTTTCCAATTTTTATACTTCTTCTTTTACCAGGTAGTAATTCAGCAACGATTTCCTCCCTAGGGAGTTTCCAGCCAGTCTGCAAGCATTTGGACATAATCAAACATTGTTGATTTATTTATTCATTATATATATGGTCTCAGTCAATAACGACATTAATATGAAGAAATTTATATACAAGAAACAAACAAAAAGAACAAAAAACTATGTACCGAAGACAAACAAGGATAGCGAAGACAAATAATGGTAAAAGGTATTTTTTTTAAATTTAATTATTATTATATTCATTACAAAAAAAAAAAAACCTATCCCCACATCTATGAGGCCAAGAACCCTGTGTTGAGTTGGGATACAACATTACAGAAAGTGGAAGCATGCGTATTATTTAAGAGTACAACAAATAAAGATAAATATGTAAATATAAATTTTAATCAATATCTGGACAACATGCTTAATAGTATATAAATAAATAAATATATGTAATGTCTCACAGCAGTATTCTGCAATGGTCTCTTCCCTTATTATTTTTCTTATTCTAAGTGGAGAGGGTCAGTGCTATCCTGACGTCACTGCAACCTATGAAGATCTATTGTGATGGGTCCCCGTGAATATTTCTCGCTCTTCAAGCCCAGGTCTATAAAGAGCCTGGCTACTGGGTGGAAGGTGATAGTTTACATTTTGCTAAATCTCCCCCTCCAAGCCCAGATCCGAAAAGTATCGGGCTATTAGGTAGAGGCAAGCTCTTTAATATCCTCAGGTTTAGCCAGTGGTCCCCCGAGGATGAAACTCCTTTTATGATGTAAAGCATTAGATTAACATAGAATGTGTATAGGTGTTTCCTTATCTGCACTGCATAACCTACATCTAGAAGTTTTGGACAGGTTCATTCTAGCAAGGTGTTTGTTCAATCTGCAGTGCCGACTTTGCGCTAAACCATGCCAATTCATTTTCATCCCACAATGATTAAGTGGCAAATAGATCTACGAAAACCCGGAAGATCTATGACAAAAAGTTTTAAATTGTCTGACAAATCGACCAATCAACACATTCGGGACATTGGGGCATAAAAACAAAAGTTACTCTTGGAAGATTTGATAAATAGCCGATTTTGACTTCTGGGGAAATGCTTGCCAAATCACTTTCTCTTATTTTTTTACACCCAAGGCCGATAAAATTTACTCATGTTTTCTAAAATTATTTTGAAAAATACTTTGGTAATAAATTACGAAATACCTTTGTTAAATTTTACATGTGCGAACAGTAATGAAATAATTTATTCTCCTCCAAGCATTTTCGGTAGCAAAAACAAACTTAATTATTGCCAACATAATTATTGTACATTTCGATGTCATCTGAAAATTTGCAGCTTGCGGAGGTTGAAAGCTTGGCTTTATTTCTCTAACAAACTCATTAATTCAGCGTCAGCAAAAGGCTTCTACCGTAAAGTCTGACGTAGCTTTTCCTTCACAGGTTCTGTAGGCTCTGTGGCACTTCCTGTGAAAGCCTTTGGAATTTCGGATCAGTCATTCAACCAGTATAAAGGACGAAAAAACGATATTCACAAAGATCCAAAGAAATTTATTTTATGTCAATTAATGCCAGGATCATTTTTGATTGTACCGTTATAGTTAACTAATGAAGCAAACTACTGGTAAGCTTACTATTTTTAATGACAAATATTCAATAATTTGGAATTTTATTCGTTATTAACAAAAATATTGAAAAATTGTGGCAATATTCATAGTAGTTGCCCAGATATTAATAAATTAAGTGCAATTTGCAACGCCTCGCTGGTTACGTCACAAAAACGGACGCAGGCGGATTGAATAAATGAATTAGTTGTGGCCGCGAGAGCGTTTGGAATATCACCCCAGTAGCGCAATCACAAATAACTATCAACATGCTTAAAAACATGCTTAGCATTTGAGCCATCAGATTGAACAATAATGAACATGCTTAAGTTATCGCAGTCATAAGTCAACGCGTGTGTAATCTCTAAGTCAACGCTTGTGTCGGTTTGTTTTTGTTTTCCTCGTAAATAGATACAGTTCACTAGCGAGAAATCGGCGTTTACTATAAAATATAATACAATTTATTGCAATTGCAAAATAGTAAGGAGTATCTCATACAAAAAAAGTGAAAATCAAATTACAATGAATATGGCAACTGCTTTTCTTCACATTTGGTTTGCCGACCGCCGGCTAAATGCAATAAATAGCATGATAAATAAATTAAAATAGCAGTTTTGGAATATTTTCCATATTTAAACAGCTGAAATTCAAATATGTGATTATGCAGCAGGATTAAACGTCGCGAAACATTAATATTTTGACATTTAATATTAGGCATTCACGGATGTTGCATTGTGATCGCGAATACGATAAACAACCATGGCGAGAAATTGTTATCACGTCGTTTATTGGCACGTCGATAGTTATTTGTGATTGAACAACAGAATGGTAATATGGCCTCATAGAGTTTGGGATACGTTATTATTATTTTATTGTAATATATACGTATTTGTATGCATACGTACTCGTATTATAGATATTTTATAATTAATTTATAAAATATGTATATCATTTCTAAGAATCGTCTTTTGTATTATTATTTTAAGTTGAGTCCTAATAGTTATTAAGAAAAAATATGTGGTCATAGAGGTGAGGCTTTTCTTAATGTCCATCTAAGAATAGTAATAATATTTTTTTAAGTAGGTGTAAATATGTGATGACCAAATAAATTAAGTTGGATTGCGTAGTCATGTATTGAGATAGTCGTAAATTATTTTTTTATAGAAAAGCGAAAAAAAAACTTCCATGTATGTTTATCAGGGTTGTCCATTTGTAATTGAAATGAGCTGTAAAAAACTAGTTTTATTTTTTAACTGGCACTAACGTTATATGTAATAAGAACAGAATAAAGAGAATCAACGAACAATAAATAATGTGACATGTGGATTTTACCGAGTATGTGGGCGAACCCCAAATATTTCACAACACGTACATTTAAGCACGTGTGAAATGTTATTTATATTGTTATTAAAATTTCTGAGCATAAAGGTCCCCTTTTTATTAAAAATAAAATCGCTTTTCTTCGTTCAGATTTTGGTAAAAAAATACATTTGGGTCAAGCAAAAATAATTGAATATACCAACTAAGTTTTGTTTTTAAAGGCTGATATTACGGCTAGGAAAAGCAAGCAGGTTTGGGGCCATCTGAAAATCAAATATTTAGTACAATGCTTGAATAACACATATTCTTCTCTATGGATGAGGTAACTAACAAGGGCCCGAAACAGCAAAATACGGTGTTTTAAGGACTGGCGTCTAAGAAGTATTTTGGGTTTGCGTTGGATTGATTTTGTGAGAAATTAAGTAACAAGAAAACAACAGAGGCAATTAATTTATTTATTAGTTTAAACATATATTGTTACAAAAATGGCACAAAAACAATCTGGCAAATTCTGCTTGTACTAGGAGTAGGCTCAGTATATGAAGAGTCGGCAAGCCAGAAATATTAGTATGCCTAATGTTGCAATCGGTTCCTATATGGGCAAATGCCTGTTCTAAGAAACCGATTTGTTGCGGCAAATATGGTTTTCGAATATGTTTCCTTTAAAAATAATATTGAAGAAATAGAAAAACAGTTATAGCCCAAAAGAGAAGAAAAGAAAAAAAAAGTATTACAGTTTACATTAAATGTAAAAAAACAATTAAATATATAAATATATAGCATACATACTACATACATTCATAAACACATACATACATATATACACACATATACATACATATACATATATATACACACATACATACACAATATATATGCACATGCGATAATACAATAAATTTATAAATGATACAATGGTATAGCATAATATTTAGATTACTATCCTCAATAAATTCTCAGATTCCTTACTTCCAATGTCTGTCAACCAAATTTTTTTTTTTTTTTCAGTACTGATGGTTTATCAGATTTCCAAAAACACGGTATCAGGTTGCATAGTTTAGGTCCGTTATGTAGAAATGATTTTTGGAATACCGCTGTACGGGCTATTGGAATCACCAAATCGTTTCTTACTGTACTCCTGGTTGATTGCGCATGACTCACAATCACCTGAGTGCACCTATTTTTGTGGATGTCAAGTATTACTTTCCTTATGTAGATTTGCCCTAAGCCAAGGACGTCTAAGGATTT
This sequence comes from Micrasema longulum, assembly GCF_059751315.1. Taxonomy (NCBI): domain Eukaryota; kingdom Metazoa; phylum Arthropoda; class Insecta; order Trichoptera; family Brachycentridae; genus Micrasema; species Micrasema longulum. The sequence goes on from NW_028279601.1 coordinate 39,743, forward strand.
GAAAAGGCCTTCACTCGGATGATTGTACGGTTTTCGCAATATTATCCTTAATATTGATTTATGTACCTTAACCAAGGGATCAAGAATAGTCTTGGCAGCTCCTCCCCAACAAATACAACCGTAGGCCAAAACAGAGTTGCACAAACCATAGTATATACTTTTAATATCTACAATGGACAATATGTTACGTAGTGTTATTAAGATATAGATTAGTTTCCTAACTTTACCTACTAAATAGTTAATATGTTTTCTCCAGTTAAGAGGTGCGACAATAAAGATTCCTAAATATTTGATGTCTTGTACAATTACAGCTGGTGAGCGTGTTACAATTCGTATCATGAATTTTTATCCTTAATTCTATTCTTGGTAGGCCTTTTATATTTGGGCTGAACTTTACGTATTTTGTTTTCTTTGAGTTTAGTGTCAGAGAATTATCTTTGAGCCAGATTTTAAGTATATTCATTCCTATTTCGGCAATATAGTTATCTGGGTCTTATACTGAAGATGCATCTTAATAGGTTCTCAACGTCTTGGATATTTACTGTTGACTATTCGTCGGTAACTAATGCCATAACTATGGGACTTGAAGTCGATTTGTAGGGATAAAATTGAGCATTGAGCTAACAGCCGGTAAAGAGACCTAAAAGTTTTACACCACATCATACATTGGTAGGACTGCGAATTTGATCGTTTCTTTTTTGTTTCTTGATGTGTTTCAAAACTAATAAAAATACAACATTTACACAAAACTTTCTACAGTTTTCTCAAAACATAACGCACATTGCGTCCGAAGACATGAGTCTCCTTTATGGAGTCCACAAACAAAGAAATATTACTCATCACTAAATGAAAAAAGAGACCAAGGGAACTCTTTGGTGGCCTTGGCGACTTTTTGCAGAAACAAAATGCTCCAGGGAAGTATTTTATTGGATTGGGAAAAAAAAAAGTAACTTTGTTGGAACAAACATGTCTACGATGAATTTCAACATTTCTTTGAATTTACGAATACCTGTTTTGTTGAATCAGAAACTTGGGGTTAAAAATGTAATCCCTGGGGTACACCGAAACAAGCGAAAATCTGTCACAATTTTCGCACTTATACATGTTTATAATAAAGGAGAAAATGTCTTTCCTTAGCACGGAGGACAATAAATCGACGGGAACCCGAGACGTCACAAAAATAATTGCTATTATTTCGGCTGTATCTACGTAGGCCAGTGAATATAAATTTGACAAGAGGAAAGATACCCCTTAGAGAAAATAAAATATGAAGGGGGCTGGTTGTTGCCACTTTGAATTGCTAATCTCTTTTTCCTCCCCTGGCGGAAGATTTATCTGCTAAGCCGAGGAAAAACGTTGAATTTGGGGTGACAAATAAGAATTACAACACGATAGCTACATGAATGCAGGTAGTTTCGATAAATAAATTAGTAAACCTTTCCGATTCATGCTGCTGAAGTGATTTATTAAGTCAATACGATATTTCGAAAATATAAACTTCAATACGTTTCATCATTTTTGGGTTATCTCGTGTAGGTTAAATTCGTTTAACGTTTCAGCTACCGTTGTAAGGGTCATTTTAAGAGTAAACTATGTGTTGCGATAAAAAAAGGTAATTAAAATACACAAACAATAAAATAACAAACAGAAACGACTGGTTTAAATCAAACTCAAGATGGTTTCAGGTACTCATACAACATGCTTGTTTGTAAATTTATTGTCATTAAATTTAAGTCAAATCATTACAAGTTGATGTTGAATCTCAACCAACAAGCCGCAAAAAGTGTCTTGGTAGGATTCTAGTAACTGGTTGAGCCGATAATTTGTTTCAATGTATTTAAGCCAGAAGAATCGTATGTAAGTAGATACTGGCTAATTTTGATTTGTGAGGTTGCCACGCCTGACGGGACATTTGTTGGTTGGCAACACTGCTCGTCCTCCGCGCCATTCTTCGCTTTTTTCAACGAGTTATGTGCACACGCTTTTCTAATTGTTGAAAGTATTTCGCCTTTTTCGCCGTAAAAGTCAATATAACGCCGCGAACCTTTTTATCATCTATCGCCATCAATCATCATCCGCCGTGCCGCCTCTAGACTCCAGAAATTGTGTGTATGCAGTTTTCCCGATCACCAGTTTTCCCGTTAGCGCGTGAGCTGATCGCCGACAAAGAAGAAGACTCAACACCAGGCTAGTCAGTGTTTTTACATATTGATTTTCTCTGGTTCGAGTACATTTAATAGATTCTTGGCTGCATAATCCACTAGCTCACATTGGCAGTTTTGGAGCAAATAATTTAATTGTCCGCTATATAAAAAATATATTTAAATTCACAAAGGAGAAGTATATTTACACGGCTTCTCCAGTAACTTACAATTAAAATGTATTTAAGTGTTACCAAGACGTACCATAACTTTGATAAATGAATACAAAAAACAATGAATTGGCAATTGACATAACATGTAAAACTAAAAGTATCTTGAAAAATTATTATTTTCATTTTTTTCCTATCCGCACCCGGTATTCAATAGGATATTGCATTGAATTCCAATTGCAAGAAAAATGGATCGTTTTGGAACATAAAGTGATCAATCTAACTCTTCAGAAGCTAGTCTAAAAAGTGCAAGAAAATGCATTGCAGAACCACCTTTCAAACCAATATTTCAAGTCCATCCCGTCAGGAATCGAACTCGATCATTAAGCATGGTAGTCAAACCAACCACTTTTAGGGCTCGTATTATAATGGAAAGTAAACAGTTGTAAATCATACCGAAAAAGTCAAATTAAGTTTACTGTATTCAAAATACAAAATGCATTTTTTTTGTTTGTAAATATGTTCGTTTAAAGTTTACCGAGGAAGATACTTAAATTTTTCATAGAAATATACACATTTTCTCAAATATATTTAGAATTTACTAAAAAGGTTTCATCATCATTACCTTTCTACACATAATGGTGCATAGAGCACTGCATTTTTATACCAATTGCAGTGTATCTTGTTATTTTTTTGTTGCACGAAGGTAAAATGATCAGTCTTACTCTTCAGGTGCCAGTCAAGAGGACTATGAAATAATTTTATGTGAAAACACCTTTTTTAAAAAAGTTGTTTTTTTTAAAAATGTAATATATCAGCCATGTCGGGAATCTAACTCAGGACGTTTTGTGTGTTAGGCAAACGCGCTGATTATTTTTCCAGGAGGCCAACAAATTACGAGTGTCTATAAAATACTTTATGGACACTTGGCGATAAATTTGTTAATTTCCTATTGTAATCGGAACCTACGATTTTTACCCAAGACCAGCTAAATACGCCAATATTTGTTCAGAATTCTGGTTCTATTTCACACACAGATCTGCCACTCGGACATACAATTTTTATCTAAGTTAAATCCAGTTTTTGTTTTAGATTTAGGCGTCGACAGAAAATTTATAAAATATGTCTAATTATCTTTTTGTATTTCACAACCTTGATGATACTATTATATTTGACTGTTTATTTTACAATCAATAAACAATCCAAAATATTAGTTTTATAAAAAAGGCTGGAACAGGTGTAAAGTGGGAGTACAATTAAAAGAATTACAATATAAATTTTAGTAATAAGGTTTTTATTGTTTGAGGATGTTCATAAATTAGCATAGATTTATGCATTTTTACACTGTAATTATTTTTTGTAGTTAACATCCGCATAACAATTTTATTCCAAATTAAGATAGAAAAAAAATCTAGCTATTATTAACGTAGAGGTACCATACAAAACTATTTTAATATCTACTTACTGTAATTACATAGTCAGGTTAGTGCGTGGGTGGTGGAAATGTCTAATATTGTACCCTAAGGCACTTGCTTTGAAACGCGCAATAAATTAAAATACACAAAAAGTAATAATTAAAGGCACCAGCTTGTATAGCAAAGAATTTTTTAAACAAAAATATTTGTACAGAGCTGAAAACGAAGGAAATAAAAATATTTTTTCTATCGTACCCATGTTAATTTGAAATTTATTTTTTGTAAATTTTTATGTCGTGTAGAATTTTAGCGTATTTGTTGGTCTATATGAACGCCCAGTGAACATTTAAGAAGACAATATACTGACATTAAATTATATGGAAAAACAAACATTTTATTATAAAGCTGCGTGAATCTTCGTTAAACTACTGATTGAAAGTGGAATTTTGTTTGTTCAAACAAAATTGGAAGTAAACCTTGACACGAGAAAATTCAGTGGTTTTAAAAAAATAAATTTGTTATTAACTATCAAAATAAGTCGATTTTTTTTTTGATGTATCGTATTATACCAACAAACAAATCATCACGCCGTTTCTCAGTAGGGTTAGGCAGAGAAGATAGAACGCCATATCACTTCATCTTAGCATACAGACCTCGCTTCCTCTACATTTATACATCTTCTCATGCACGCACGCCGATAATTCCTACATTTGATATGTCCATCTTCAAGTATTTGATGGACTTGATCGTGCCATGTCTTTCTCAGCCTTCCTTGTTTTCTGCATCCATCAATATTCGCATCGTAGATTATTTTAGCCGTTCTTTAGTTGTCCATTCGCTCTACATATCCCAACCATCACAGCACCCCTTTCTTGATTCTGTCGATAATGCATATCTCAGCCTTACACAGTTCACGGATCTCTACATTTGTGCACCTATCATATATCGTTTATCACACATTCACCTGAGGGATCACATTTCGACAGCATTTAACCTACTTTTATCGTCATTTTTCCAATTCCATACTTCAATCCCGTACATTAGAGTTGGCACTAGAACTCCATTGTGAACTGCTAGTTTCGCCTTCTGCGATAAGCATTTGTTTGCCAAAGTAAATTTTAGTGCACCGGCACTTACCCTCCTTTCAATATCTTTCTCGGTCTTTCCATCTCTAGTAAACATACTTCCCAGATACACAAATTCTTCTACCTGATTCAGAATATCTCCGTTCACACTGATCTCACATTTAGTTATATTTTCATCCCTTTCAAAAACCATCACTTTCGATTTATCAACATTCATATGCAAACCGCTTTTCTTGCATACATCGTAGACTTTTGTTACCAAGAATTGCAGGTCTTCTTTGCTGCTAGCAAGAAGCACGGTATCATCCGCATACAGGAGACAGTTTACAGTTATACCACTCATCTTTGCTCCCATTCTTAAATCTTTCTATACTTTCTTTTTATATGTTAAACAACCATGGTGACATTACACATCCCTGTTTGACTCCTTTAGGAATGTTAAACCGCGATGTGAATGACCCATTCACCTTCACACATGCTGTGCTGTCCTTGTACATAGACGCAATAGCCCTTGTCAGGTTACCATTCACTCCATACTCAAAAAAACCTAAAATACCTCCATACTAAACAAAACCTCCCACAATTTCTCTCTTAAATCGTATTATGAGCGCTATGATTTTTAGTAATTTTGAAATTACTCCGCGTGTGACGTCACAAGCTCTCTTTAGTGAGTTCTGCTGATTAGTGAATTAGCTTCCGTAAACCGGAAATCCACCAGAATACTATTTTATTGGTTGATTCGAAAGAAGTAAAGATGTCGTTCAAAGCGATTTGTTTTTATTACAATACAATATTTTTCTTCATACATTTCAAGAAACTTCGCCGAACAATTTAATGCTCTAATTTGTACCGCATGTAAGAAAACATATTTAATATCCAATCTCCCGTAGCACTGAACTTTCTTATGACGATCATTCGCATTAACGATCGTAAACACCTTCGTTCTGTTCTTGTATATACGTTCTCTAGTAGGTCCTACCTACGCATCGCTACGAGAAACTAGTCACAACCTTCAAAGTTAATCATACCGTGAATTATTAATAAGTTCTTTGTTTATTGATATTTGCCTTAATAATTTTGATAAAGTGTTATGTCATTATTAAAACCTAAGATTTCACTAAGTTGCGTGATTAATTGAGGGTAATGTCAAAATTGCAGGAAACTTTTAAATTATTATCAAATCAAAGCTTATTTGACATTTCAGAATAAATCGGTATTTTAAGAAACTCATTTACAAAATAAAGAATTTGTCATTTCAACATAGCCATTTTTCTGTTGTTGATTTATTAGCTATTTAAATTTACACAATAAATAATAGGATATGAAAAACATTATACATTTTAAATTTATTATATAAGTAAACGACGAGTGATACTTTAATCCACAAATTTGGAATATCCAGTGACCGGTTTTATCACTTTCGCGACATCTTCGAGACTCGTATCTTTATTAAGGAGTTCAATGATTCATTCGTATATTGGAAAAAAATTGTGATAAAATTAGACAAATTATAAATAAAAATAAATGCACTGCTGATTTTTACAATAATAATTCCTTAGCTAATTTGTTGGTAAATACTGAAGATCTTCAACTAAAATACCTAATTTAGAAATAACGAAACTTAAACATTTATGTTTTATATAATTTGTGTACTATATAATATGGTGACTATATAACCGAGTTGTATTCAAGTTGGCTACGCACTAAAGCAATTTATAAAATTTTTGTTACATAAACTGAGTCAAAATCTCTGATCGTTCGCAACAGAAATCCCAGAGTTTTCATGCTTTTATTTGTTATGCTCTGTATATGTTTAATGAAATTTAATTTTTCATTGAATATAATACCAAGATCGGTCATTTCAGTCATTTGATCAAAGTTTATAGAATTTATGGTGTAGTAGAAAGCTATTAGATTCTTATTTTGGCAAAAAGTCAAAACTTTACATTTGTCAACATTGAGGAATAAATTGTTCATTTCCCACCATACATTCAAACAATTTAAGTTAGATTGAAGAGTTACGCAATGACCTATGTTTGGTTTGTTACCTCCCTATTTATTTTAAAATCATCAGCAAACAGCAAAATTTCATTATCTCGAAACATGATGTTATGTCGTTTACGAAAATCAAACACAATATAGGACCCAGATGACTGCCTTGCAGAAGACCGCTGGTTGCAAAGAAGCAATTTTATAGCGAAATTTTAACATATAACAATATCTGACAGGTAGGCACAAAACCAATATGAATGTTCATCCGCGCTTCAATCCGCCGGTTGCGAAATAATAATGTGTTGTTCCTTGAACAACATGGCACAAACTCTGGCTTGCAAGCACCAATGTCCCGACTGTGTCGCATTGTGCATTCGAGACCCGAACTTTCTGGTGTAAGTCTTTCTAGATTTAACAATCACTAAAAGAAACTAGATCTTGTATCGAGGTAGTTATTATTACTTTTTTTTTTGTCCTAGCATTTTTTTTTGGTTGTGTTTTATTTCAAGTCACATCTTACATCTCCCAATGTTATGCTTCATACATGTGGTATAAACCATATTGCTGGACAAGATAAAGTGCCGTGCACCTGTTCTCTCTTAAAAGGAGTATATGAAATAATTTATTTAGGAATAGTGATTGACAGCCATCTCAAATGGGAATCTCAAATTTCTATGATTAAAAAAAAACTCTGAAAAATAATACACGTGTTCTATTTATTGATAGGTGTTTTAGATTGCAGAACAATTAAATTCGTATATTTTGCACTGTTTTAATCGGCTGTAACATATGGAATAATTGGATGGGGTGGTTGTTTAGAGGCAGTTTTTAAGCCACAAAAAACTACATTGAAAATAATGTTAAAACTGCCATCCACCCACCCCTTTCATACTATTTTAAACAACAAATTTTCTTACAGTAAGGCAACTTTCTATTAGGGAGATTCTAAAAATTTATTGTCTTAAGTAAAAAAATAGAGAACAAAAAAATATTAAAACAAGATTTTCAATGGGCATAAACTCTGGGGATCCTGAAAGTAGAATGACCCTTTTTCAAAGGTATTTTACCGTACTGGACCCCGGGGTTTTTAGCATGTTGGACCCTGACATAAAAGCGTCTGTCAGTTACAATGTTTATAAAAAAATGGTGAGCAGGTGGATACAGAGTAGAACTTTTTATATCGTGTATATTATTTCTAAGACAAAAAGTTGTGTTGTAAATTGTCAAATATCTCCTTATTATATTTATTATTTATTTTAAATTTATTTATTCATGTTTATATATGTATATTCTCTAATTTGTATTTATTCTTTATTTTTATTATTAAAGGTTTGTTTTCTAATTCATATTTATTTTTCATTTTTTAATTATTAGTGGTATATTTTCTAATTTATATTTATGCTTCAATTTAAACTTTTATTGGTATTTAAAAAAAATATGTATGTTTTTAATCTTTTTTAAAAAATATCATTATTTGACTTTTTTTAAGCATCATTAAATAAAAACAAAAACACATGTAAAAGTAAGGTTCAGTCTAAACATGGAAACTTTCTAGCTAGTCGGGACCAGAAACATAGAACCTTTCTATTTTTTAAAAGTGTGAAGTAAACCAATTTCAATTGTACATATATTAAAAAAAAAGAAACGTATATACTGTTGTCAAATGGACTGAAGAAGTCCGTAAATTAATAATTTAATTATTTTGGCTTGCTAAATACAAAACGTGAATAAGTCGCTTAAAACACATACAATTAATGTTTAAAGGTTAAAGGTTCCTTATTCTTGTATTATTAACAGAGCATTACAGATTAACAATATCCGGCATATACTTTAAGAAGTTTGTTAAACGTTATGACATAATTTTTATTTCATTTTAAAACTGATTGCTTTTAAAGTGCCGATGGCTATTTATGATTGATTGTTCTCAATACATCTTATTTTAGTAAAAATGTACGGGAACGTGTTGAGAGTTCTTTGATTTATAGGAAAAATATTCCATTATGTTAGAAATACAGTTCATTTCTACTAAATTTAGAAATAAATCGACTATTTTGCGTGTAAAAGCTATTGTTTTTCAAATAAAAGGCAAAAATATTTTTCATCTCTGTTGTAATATGTAAATAAAAATATATTGTTTATTCTGCAAGACACGAGAGTATTATTGGTACATGTTAAGTGAATAAATTCACTTAATAAATTAATTACATTTTTTTTAACAAAAAAATCTATATACCCTTATTTTACTTTATCGTTAAGATATGATGTATGGACCCGTGTAAAATAAAATATAATATATAAAGACTTGGATGAAAAATAATATGAAGCAGTATTTTACGCTCGCCATGTAAAGTCACATTTATGTTTTCTAGCCCTTAAAATTGTATTTTTAAATTATTAGTTTCACCTGTATGTAGTTCATACTTTTCAATAAAATTAACACTTGCATTGGAATGAGTCTCTTAAATCTCTGCAAAAAAATATTAAGTTTAGATTGCACACACAAGTTTTCTCTCAAAAAACTTCAATACGCCCTTTTTACATCGTACTCAGGTAAAATTATCGTTCTTTTGATAAACATTTAAAAAACATATTTCACTGAGGCCGGGAGCCATATTTTGAATAACCTAAAAAAACTATAAATTTCGCGTTCTGTGGTACAAACAAACGTCATGTATTACGTTACTGCCCCATACTAGTACGCATTTTTTCTTAGAAACGCACGCAGTGAGCATGGCGTCGATTAACGTGACGCAAACTGCGAAACGTTTTGTGTTCGTTTTTAAATACGAAATTCATAAATGAAAAAGTGTTTTTATGCATTGATATTTATTTATTTATACATCAATGGTTCCAAAAACCTTTTACCAAAAAAATGTTTTACGGAAATAATAACTGCAGTGAACAAAAATTATGTAGTAAATAATATGAAATATAATCGTATCAAACACACACTCACCCTGTCCATAAACCCACCCTAACACCCATATACACACCCTCACATATTCACATACCTACCAAAACCACACTCCACTCACTTACCCTCGCATCCTCGCACACAAAAACTTGCACACATGCACTTCTACATGTATTAATATCTAACTGAACTGGATTTTTAAAATTGTATTTATAAGGAAAACTTATTTGGCTATATTTTATATTTTTTTTTACAATGTTGTATATATTTTTTGTACTGCTGTTGTTTTATTGAATAAAAAAAATAAAAATATATAAATAAATGTAATAAAATATTGAGAACTTAACATTAAAGTGAACATAAAATATAAAAAAAACAAAAAAAGAAAAAAAAAACCACATCTGTAAATAAAAGATTTCAATTCACATGAGAAAATCCTATGTTCTAAATACAAATATAACAAAGTCAAATAGAGAAAAACTTAAGATATCAACATTATCGTGAAAAACCGCTCTAAATATTTAATGTATTTTCAATGCTTTTCCCCTACCCTATCATTTACAAATAAAATTCAATTAAATGTTGTTGATTTAAAATTTGGTAAAAAAACAACGTCTCTTTGTATGATTAAATCATCTTAATAACGAAAAATTTATTTCATTCAACGTATAAAGCAGATCATTATTTTTAAGAACACAAAAGAATTCGTCTCTTCTTTGAGAAGGACCCCTGAAGTCACGTTCAATAGGTGGCGTCGGGACGCAGAATAGACGAGAGATGCCAATATGGACGCCCTTCCGGCAGTGATAAGGGCATCGGAAGTAGGCAGCATTCACTAACATGTTGAACCTCACTCAAAGCCGAGGAGAAAGCAATGCAATATATCAGGATTGTAACGATCAACATTTAACGGGGGTTAAGAGGACAAAATATTAGTACGTGAAGTTGTTTGAAAAATTATGTACAAATTTTGAATCATAATTATTAAAATTTTCTTATCCAAACCCAAAAGTATATAGAGGACTGCATCAGTACTCTCATGACAGTAAACGTTTTTAAATTAACAAACACGTTATGCAGATTAACTCTTAAAAGGATGTGCTCAGACATTAACTCTTTTAAACAATGTTGTAAAATCAATAGATAAGAACTAAATATTGAAAAATAATGTCATTTCAAAGAACAAAACAACCGATTTCTTTCGACTACCTAATAAAAAAGACTCCAAAATTGATGTTGTTAAGTCCATCAGAGATTTAGAAATTGTTCCAGAATATCAACTGACATACAACGAGCATAAAGATAACATAGTAAATGAATCACTGAAGTTACTTGGCCCCGTTAACAGAATATCCTCTGATTTTACTTATGTCCGCACTGTCAAAACTCTTTATTGCTCAACTGTTCGCCTTCTTCTAGAATATGCCTCCGTGGGCTAGTCTCCATTCTATATGAATCGCATAAATCTCATTGAATCAGTCTTACATCGCTTGCTTTGAAAAGTAGCCTGGATGCTTGGCTAAAGAAAGGTTACTATTCATATGCTGATATAGAGTCAATGTTAAATATTTCTAGTCTACAAAAACGTAGAACTAATATTGACCCCATATTTATGTTTGGCATAATAATGATGTAATCGTTGTGCTATCATTACTGGGACAGGTGAAATTCTATTTTCCGACTCGTAGGTTGAGAAACAATGAAGTACCGTTCATCAATCAGCATTTAATACAGTATGGCCTTAATTCTCCATTGACCCGTCTCTGTCGTATTGTTAACTCAAGACAAGATCTGGACTTTTTTGGTTTAATTTTACAGCGATTTAAACGAACACTAAATAAATAGTCCATATATTGTCTTTATGTCCCTTATGTTTGTTAATGCTTCTTTTTAAAAAATATTTTTAATCATCCTTATATTGTTCGAGTAATATTAATACCCTATGAATTGTTCAAATGGACAGTGTAGGTAAATAAAAAAAAATAAAAATAGGAAATAAAGTTTCTTTACACGCGCTAATGTCACATCGTGTTATCACAAACCAAAGACAGAATATTTTGAAATTCAGACATTTAAAAAAAAAACAGAGAAATATGCTGTTAAATAATTCTTTTTCCATAATGAATAAAAAAAGAACATAATTTAGGCCTTTTATGGCAAAAAAAAAAAAAAAAACAAAACACAAATACGCCGGTCACAAAATTGGTGTGCACTCCCGCTTACTTCCAATAATCGACTGATAGAAGGAATTTCTTCTATTTTTTGTTTCTTTCACGAAAAAACCGGCCACAGAACTATGTTTCGGTTTTATTCTCGTGCTCTTTCTTATACTGTATAACATATTTATTGTAATTAATAATAATGATAAATGTTTTTCGTAATAAAAAAATATCATATTCATCCAAAATTTACTCTCCATATCCGGCTCACTTAAAGATTTTCTATCCGTCTGGATAAAGAAGGAATATTGATGAACAAAAAAATGTGAGTATTCGATCCTTATACGAACATATCTTAAAACTTAAAATAAGATAAAATGTAAATATTAAAAAAAACTTAACTTTAAATACTTATAATCATTACGTAAATCACAACGATTTGTGATGAAATTAAATTATTTCTGTAGATAATTTATGTAACTTTGGTGAAAATTGCTTTGATGGTGTGCTAAACTCGATGTTAGATAAATTGGCAAATAATAATTCATAATTAGGAAATTTTAATTTTATTTGCTGTGTACAAACTTTTTCCATAATTATTATATAGACCGAAGTCTCAACGATTTTGATTGTCCTGCTAGACACAAAGTAGGCTGTGAATGGAAAGCAGAATGATAAGGGGGTGGTTTTTCGCGATTGAGTTTTTGTTTGCATCGCATCCCTTAATTAGCGAGGAGAGGGATGAAGTGGAAGGATAGCGAGGAGATAAGTGCAGAAAGAACCTACCCTTATTCACAGATAAGGAATCTTGAAAACCCATTTGGAATGAGTTAGTAATGAAAGTAAGGTTTAATTTACAAATAATTGACAATTTAACTAAAGAATAAATTCATTCATTTCATAATTTTAAAAATCTGAATTATAAAGATACCTAGAACACATTATCTGCTTACATGTGTTCAGTATTTTGTATCCTAGAGACAGATTCTCAGAAATGTACTAGTAGCTATTTGTTCAATTATATGTTTCATTTTTATAAATTAAAAAAGCTGTACATCATAATATTTTCAATATAAATAACTAAATCGTGCATTCTAATAACAGTCTCTTAATAATTAAAAAAATAGAGAAATGTGTTTCAACATTTTTTTAAATGAATACTTCAAGTCAATAATTTTGGATATCGGACCCAGAATCTCAATCTTCCTTTTTAGTATAGATTGCCTAAAAAAAAACCTGGAACCATGGTAGGCAAACAAGCTGACTAATCAGAATAATCAGCCCTACGGGAAATTGGATAGGTAGAAGAAGTTTTTTGAAAATGTATTAAAAAAATCATCATCATCGTTTCCTTTCCACACTTAACCGTGCCAAGGAAACTACATTGGTACATCAATCGCAGCGTATCTTTATATTTTTTTATAACATGAAGATAAGATGATCAATCTTACGCTTCAGGTTCAGGGACTATGAAATATTCAAGTGCGAAAACACATTTTTTAAAATAAATATTTAATATCAACCATGACGGGAATCGAACCTGAGACCTTTTGCATGGTAGGAAAACGCGCTGACCAATGCACTACTAGGCCGAAAAAAAAAATAGGAATGATTTTAATAAAAACGAATTACTTTGCATGACATCACTAGTTCTTCCAAACAAACGAATGATAAGAGAGTTGTAATCGATTTCAGGTTTAAAGAAAGTCAACTGACAAATCAGAAGAACTCATCTAGAAAAAAGGGAGGAGAACTTGAATTGTCACAAGCGAAGTAAGAATTTTTTTAAAAATACAAAACTTTAGAAAATCATTGCGCTTATAATACGATACAAATTAAAAAAAAAAAAAAACATTGAACTTCCTTACTGACCACGAAGTAAATTAATCACAATTTCTGATAGTAAATTAAAAATACTAATATTTTTTACTAAATATTGGTTAAAATATTACATGATAGAGAAAAAAATTATGAAAGGCTAAGCATTTACAGTACCAATGGTATGTTATTGTTGGTTTTTATTCGGTTTTAAATAATTTTAATACTTAAACATTTTTATTTTTTATCTACAAAAATATGGCCTCCCTGATGTAGTGGTCAAGACGCTTTACTCACACACGGAAGGTTCCGGGTTCGATTTTTGGTGGGAACACAGAAATTCAATATGATTTTTCTAAAGCCTGGGTGTTCTGAGATGTAATAAACCACTGTAATTAGGCCTCTTGGCTAGTTGTGGTGCAAAAATAAAATAAAAATATATTAAAAAAATACAAATATATCGTGCCCATTATTTTCCAAATGAATAAAACTAGGGGCCACAAAAAATACGAAAAATTAGTCAATAATGTATTTTCCTTCATTCGTTTACAACAAATTCACAGTGTCCTCATTGTACCGCTTTGGCAGATTAATTCCCTAGATTGAACGCGAAAACAAAGAGAAGTCAAAAATGCTTACTTTCGATTACTTGACATTCATTATGAAGACTTGTAATCAAATTAAATGAAACATGTAACGAACTAGCAAATACAGTGTCTTGTAGAACAAATTTTCACCTTTTGAATAACATATTAATATTTACGTATTTTATTAAATTTAAAATGGGTTTATTTTGGCGACGGTATTTTAGTTTACATAAACCGATTTGGGGTTAAAACGATTGTTGTAAAATTTTTAACTAAAACATTTTTCTCACTAAGTACATGGTAAAACGGTTTGTTTGGTTTTACACTTTAATCAATCAAATACAGTGAGTTTGATTTCCGCACCCCCTAAAACACATGTTTTCACTGCAAAGTGACAACGAATAAGGGTCGCAGTGACGTGACGGTGGTAGTACGCTAATTGGTGAGCAAGGCTGTTCTGAGGGGTAGGTCGGAAGTTGAGGGGTTGGGGCTGAGGGCTGCAGTGTCGAGTGGCAATCGTGAAGGCTTGCGAGGTTAGGAGGGTGCATGTAACGAGTTGCGATTTTGAATTAGTGGATATTCTCTGTAGCGCTTTGTTTCAACCCCTCATTTTAGAATACTTAAGTTTGTTTGGTTTTGTTTTTGTTTTATAGATTTTTTATCAACCACTTAGGTTTCTCATTTTGTAATAGATTCGTAAATACCAAATGTTATTTTCTGAAACCAAAAATTAAAAAACATAGTTTCCGTTTTTTCATTCATAAAAAAAAAGTATGTCTCAATAAACATTATCGCACGAAAAGACAATACATCGAGTTTTTCTTTATTATTTAAGACAAGAATTGGATTCAATGACCTAGGGAGTTATTAGTTATATGTTCAAACATAGGCAGAATGCCGAATATTACACAGAGTGTTAAGTGCCCATTTAAACCAGCCAATTATAGATCGTAAGCCATGTTAATGCCTAGACTTCCATGTTTCTATCAACAGTGTTCTATTACGCAACAGTTTAATAAACTGATACAACTTTTTTTGTTCAACAAATAATAATTTTTGTATGAAAAAAATTAAGGAAGCAAAGTTATTTTGAAATGGCAAATGAACTCGTATTTTTTATTAATTTATTGAATTTCAAACTATTGAATTGAATTTTAATGTAATATTTAGTAATCACGGTAAAAATAAAATAGGACAGAATTCGTCATTTAAGAATACCTTGATAAAAAACCTTGTGTAGCTTTGAAACCGGCTTGTACAAAAAAAAGTAGTTAAAAACAAATTTCTATTTCTATTTTATTATATTGAATAAACATAAAGTTAGTGCTTCAAATAAATGTACATTTTTTTTAATGTTTATCTTATTATTCACTTGGTGTACCTATAATAATAAGTTAGCAACATCTTTCAGCATCTTATGGTGCAGAGGGCACTCCATTGGTAAATCAACCGCAGCGTATCTTGATTACATCTGTTACACAAAGTCAAGATGATCAGACTTTCGATTCAGGTATTTGTCCGATTTTGTATAAAAACAATTTTTTAAGTAAAT
Source organism: Micrasema longulum (assembly GCF_059751315.1). Classification (NCBI taxonomy): domain Eukaryota; kingdom Metazoa; phylum Arthropoda; class Insecta; order Trichoptera; family Brachycentridae; genus Micrasema; species Micrasema longulum. Next base: position 55,576 of record NW_028279601.1, read on the forward strand.
ATGTCATGTCAAGAATCAAACTCGAGAGCTTTTGGGTGGTAAATAAACGTGCCAACCAGGTAGATTTCTATATTTCGTAAATTTATAATAGGCAGTTAGTTAGAAGTTCTGTTTATATGAGAAATCTCTCTATTTCATCTGCCAGCAGTTCGAACGAACTATGCCCAGAACTCTCCACTTATACGTTTTGTTAGTGAATATAATTTGAACTTTCCATTTATTGATCCATTTGATTGTTAAAAAATAACATTTAAAATGCGCGTCTTAAAACATACTTTTTTGTCTTATACTTAGTTTCAATAATGAAGTCTTATTTTATCTTTTCTTATTTTATTTTATTTTATTATATTTTATCTCTAATTCTTAATAATTTTAATGTATTTGTATTTTTTACACTTGACACTTGTGCAATATTTACACAAATATCCACTCTCATTCCAATATAACACCCACTCACCCACCCTCTCACTCACTTACACTCACACAAACACACTAGTATGTATTGTACGTGTATTTAATGTATTTCTGTGAATATCTGTCATTGGTTTTATTCTCTGTATATTTTATTTGTTGTATTTTTGTTACATATATTACTGTTTATATCCCCAATAAATAAAAATAAATTTAAAAAATGCGTATTTTTCATAATTTCCTTCCATATCTCAATTTCAATTTATTTATTTTAAAAACGTTTATGTACATAACAAAAAAATTCAATGCATACATAAAACGAAAAAATGAACACCAAAATTTAAATATACAAAAATGGTAAAATAAAAAATACCCAGCAATTATAGAGAAAGAATGCATTCCTCTCTGAACTTTTTTTCACTAATATGAAAGATGTCAATATCCGAAGAGATACGGTTGATTAAAGACATTGCTCTTCCTACTGGCATTACCATCGGCAGGTTGGTTCTGCAAGCAGGAAGATAAAACAGCTTAAGCTGTCTATGTCTAAGGTAGTCATTAGGAACATAAAGAAAAATACTCTCCGTTATACCTATGTTGATCGTCTCCACCTGCTGACAAGTCTCTTAAGTTAAGACTTAAATTATTTCTTGATAAATATTGAAGACTTTACGAAAGCAACCAAACGCAGAAATCCTTTATCTGATACAAATGTCAATGAACTTACATTTTTGAATATGTGTTTTTTGTGTAATAAACGTAACCTGTAATTTTATATTCTGAAAAGTAACGCATCAGTTCAGATCCAAACTCACAATTGTATATTAACTACAACTTCCACCTCATAATATAAGCACTTTGGCGTTGTGAATTCAAATTAACACCTAATAAATAATACAGAATAGGACCATTATGAATAATATTGAGATTACAATGTGAATTTTTAAATGTAAAATATAGAGGGTGAAACAAAATAAATTTGTATTCAGCTTTTCAAGATAATTTAATATACCCGGGAAGGAAAAGATAAGTACCTACATTTTTTTTCAAAAAATGAGCCTCTGATTGAATCACGGATAGAAAGTTCGAGGTTCGAACTCCACTCTACCCAATTTGATTTATATTTACAACTCGTCTAAAAAGGTCACTAAAATATAAATATTTGGGTAAATTATAAGAACGCTATTAAGGAAAGGGTATAAGTTTTTTTTGTTTTTTTTTTTTATTACTATTTATTTTTGCACCACAACAGGCCAGAAGGCCAGTTCTATGTACTTCATCAAGCGGTTCTTGTATGTTGACAAATGTTAACCGAGTAATTGACATGACTTTTGTGATAGTTATTGACATCTGCAAACAACTACTAAATTAACTAAGAATTTAAAAACGTCAAATTGTTAAGAATGAGTAAAAAATAGAAGACGAATTTTAATGAAAAACGTATGTTTTTAAAAAAAATAGATACAATTGTTTTCATACCGTGCAAATAACTATAACATTGAGATTATTCGGGTAAAGTGATGAACCACCCTCTAAATCGATTTTAGAATGTTTCTATGGGTATTTTGTTGCAAAAAATATAACATTTTTTAATCTCTGCCTTTAAAACGTTGTTCTTTTTTTAAAATTAATAAGTTCGTCTGCAGGACGGGGTTAAAGTAAATGAAATTCCTAAATATTAGTTAGTAAACAAGCGTGTTTTCTTTTGTCCTGTCAAAAATAGAAAACAAAATTTAATGCTCCATTTAGAGGCAATTTTAAGTTTATTCATCAAGCCCTGGAGCCCTTATTGATAAAATTATTTTTTTGTTAGTAAAGAAATAACTTAATCACATTACAAATTCGAACACGTTTTAAAACTACCGAAACGCAAAAAGTTTACACTCCGCGGAACTGATTCCGTTGAGCGCCTGGCTAATATTGACGAAAACAATGACTCATTAAAACAACGCTACTCATTTTTCACAAAACAAAGTGCAACTCACGCCCTAAGATGCTTATTTAATAAGATTTAATGCACATTATAAAATTTATTTTGACTGATTTTCTTGCTTTAATACGAAATGACAGTCGGTTTAGCGCACAAAATTGACTTTTTCGAAAACTTCAAGCTCTGGTTAAGGGCCAAAAGAAGTATCAAATATTTTTTTTGATATTTTTTGCATTCCGAAAAATCAAAAAGGAAACATTTTAGACCCGTTTCATTTCAAAATTCGGAAAAAAAAATATCAGCCCACCCTATTATGCATGTTGAACTTGATACTTTCAATTAACTATTTCTTAAGTACCTATAATTATATAACTGTTTTAAGGATCTTCTGTCAATTTAATCTTCACATTTATTTTAAAAAGGCCCTAACAAGCTGAAACAGTATTTGTAGTCAAATGGCGGATAAACCATCAGTATTTTTTTTCGGTTTCCTAATTTTCAAGCGTTTTAATCTATATTTCAGTAAAAACTCAAACAACAAAAAACAGAATCATTTGAAATGGCAATTTATTATTGAAAAGTAATACGAAAATATTTTAGTTTGTGGAATAAAATAGAGTCTTATTTTAGCTCTCCTGAATATTTTTGAAAATAACGGATGGTTCATATTTTTTGGTTTTTGTGTGTCAAAATAAAATAAACTATTTTAAGTTGACTCAAATGAATGTTTGATTTTAATAACAAAATTATAATATGTAGTTGTACAAAATAACCATCAAGTCAATGAATAAAAATAAATTGTTAAAAATATTTCAATAAATTGATAAATTATTTTGATATCTATTATGTTTTTAGAGCTGAAACTTTTATTGATGATTATATGATTCGTCTGACTGAATTATGTCACCAACATACCGTCAGAAAACTTGTGAATTTTATAGTCTTTATTCAATAAAATACACACAATATTACAATATTAATACATTATAAAAAAAACAAGGTATTAAAATATATTTTGTTCCGATAAACTATTCAATAATAGTTTGTCATCGGGTGCTCAGATATTAGTTTTAATTAATAATCAAATAAAGAGAGTACAGACATAAAACTGTAACGTATAAAATAATAAACATAAAAAATAGTTTATTTTTTTTAAAGTAAGAACATTGAGTAAAATAATAAAATAAAAAAATAGCAATTTACATGAATATATTTTAAATATAAGTAAAAAGTTAAACACATATATAATAAGTGTGTGCTCATAAATATAATCAAAACCAGATAAAAAATAAAAAAAAGTTAATCGAAAATTTCAATTTATATCTACAGAAAAAATATAAAAAATAAGAAAATTAAAAGTACCAATTAAAGTTAGGATCTAAAAAATGTAAATAAAAAAAGAGAGAAATATAAGAAAAGGTTGACCGATAAAAAAACAAAAATGTATTCAATGAGAGATAATAAAAATGTTTTACCTAAATAATGAATCAATATAGGAACGTTCTGTCTCATAACCAGTTACGTAATAAAAACTAAATTTTATTTTTAATATGACATGTTTTTATGTCAAGTGGCAACATATTTAATATTTTTGGAACAATATAATCCAACGTACGTTGGAATATATTTAAAAAAAAATTAAATTGTATCTAATGTATGGTTTATTATTTATTATTTGTGTACAAAAAATTAGTAATTGTATCAAATGAGATAAAAAATCTATAATATAACGACATCCCACTCACACTTCACGTATCGTAATAACCTTAAACACAACTTATATCATTTCATCATCAGTGACGTAATCTCTCGTAATCGGTGGAGCAAAACAACAAAGCCAGAATCGACAGTCACCGTCTCAAACCAGCCAAGAACACTGTCCAGATAGGATTGAAATGGTCCAATTTGCAAAAAGACACGTTCGGGTTTAACCGGGACGATTTGGCGATCCGAAGTTGTGATTAGAAAGTATGATAAAAGAAAAATAAAGTAGTTTTGTTCCGCAGCTTTCTTGGATAATATATATCTAAGGAAATGGGGAAAGTATTGTATTTTACAGTTATAAATATCAGTATTTCAAGTATTACAATAATAAATTACACATTAGTAATCATCATCATCATTTTTCTTTTCGTCCCCTGTGGTGGATAGGGTATTGCATTGGAATTTCAATTGCAGCGTCCATGTATAATTTTTATTATTATTATTATAATAATTATTATTCAAATTATGATTATTATTATTATTATTATTATTTGTATTATTTTTATTATTATTATTATTATTTTTATTATTATTATCATTATCATTATTAGAATTATTATTATTATTATTATTATTACTACTATTTTTATTATTATTATTGTTATTATTATTATTATTATTATTATTATTATTATTATTATTATTTTTATTATTATTATTATTATTATTATTATTATTATACAAAAATTTAAATCGAAACAAATTCAAATAATTATTAATTTCTATCAAATTGTCCTCACAAAATGCATTGAACAGTTTTAAAGCTATGAAAAATGACTTGTTCGCCTGAGTCCGTACTTCCAATAAGGAATTTCAAGTAAACTATTTAATCTTTAACTAGATCTTTTAATTTTTTTAAGAAATAAATTATCAGTCTCACACTGCACTGCCATCGGAAGAAAAAAAAATGAGGCAATGTTCTACAAGAAATTTTAAACCATTTGATAAACTTTATAGTAATGAGCAGTAAAAAAAAATCTAAAGAAATATCTTTTTTTTTTTTAATTTTAAGCAATAACACGATTTCAAGAGATCTATTAGCAACAACTCAATGTTAATATGACACATACAGGTCATATATTTCAGAAATAATTTTCACACTCTGTTTTTACTTATGAATAATTACGGTTTTTTTTTTAATTTTCATAAAGTTGATAAATACTCAAACTGTCATATCTCAATATATGGCTTTTAAAAATTACTGCAGTTCTGATTCTGACCGGAAAAACCAGTGCCAGTATAGAAACAATGAAATATTGCAGTGTAAAAACAATAGAAAACCAATATTTCCACGCCCAGCCTGCCAGGAATCAAACTTAGGACTTTGAGAAAGCCAGACGGATAAAAAACAAACAACGAGGTAGACTTATCTCAACTCAACATATTCCAATAGAGTGAAGAATTTTTAAGAGACGGGAATAAAGAAGTCTAGGCGTCCACAGGGCTTATGACCTTTCATTGGCTGGTTTAAGTGGGGTCTTTACACCGTGTAACATTAACTATTCCGCCTATATTGGTGCATGTTACACAGTGTGTAAATTGCCCACTTAAACCAGTCAATGATATAAGCCCTGTGGATGCCTAGACTTCCATACTAACTTTTGTAAAAAAATCTAAATTTCTGTTGTAATATGTTAATATTTACAGCTCCCAAGGAAGTTGAATCCAGTCCTTGTATACAAAAATTTGGACAAACTCAAAATATTTTTGTTATTTTAACTTGATTTCATTCACAATTTTAATCTGAGAGCAAGCAATCTTTAAGTTGAAAACACTCGTCCGGAGTTCCGGTTCTATTTCATACACAGAACTGTATTCTTCATCGGCCCGGCAACAGATTATATGCTACGTTCATGGAGTATACATAGTCCTAACGCACCTATATACCTGCGTGAAAAATTTCAACGCTTATCAGTTCATGGTTTACCTCTTCGTTCTAATTCTCAAAATACTCTCTTAATACCCATCCACAATTCCTCTTTCTTCTGTAACTCATACAGTGTCCATGCGGCTCGACTGTGGAATCATCTCCCATCCAGCATCAAAGATGTTACTACATTATCTCTGTTTAAATCACGTCTGAAGAAACATCTCCTTTCTCTTGCTTAATCTCTCCTCCTTTCCTTTTTCCTCTTTCCTCTTTCCTCTTTTATCCCTTTTCCCATTGAGTGATAGTTTTGATTTAAGGTAATTAATAAACAAATACGTTTATTTCAATCTTTAGCTTATTAATCTTTTTTTTCAATTGAATATGTTCTGTAACTTGAATTATAAAAATAAAACTTTTATTTTATTGGTTGGTTGAAAGAAATTTCCATTTGGCAATAAGCCCGCCAATGTATAAACAACATTATGTGCAAAAAGTTGAATAAATAAATAAATAAAAAGATAAATATAAATATACATGGAAACGAAATTTTATTTCCCTAATTTCAAATAAAAAAAAATTGTAAAAAAACTAAGAACGGTTGAGAGAAAATCGCGTAGTCGCCACGTAGGATATGTGATTACTACTGCACTGTGGAAAAAGTCCCATAGTGAACTATTTCTATGAAATTCTAAACGACTCAATGTTGTGACTTGCGGGAATTTATGATTTCGGATCCGGTACATTGAATCTGCGCTTAATAAAATGACTAATCGATAGATGACGAATTGTGATTTGAGTGGAGGGCAGACACGATGATTAATCAAAATAATATGAAATAAATCGGACACCTACCGAAGAATGTAATTTGATTGACCAGATTGCTATTAAAATACTCGTAGTTCCGTTCCGAGAACAACATTTTTAACTATAATGTAATAGGTGTCGAGAAAAGTTTAAATTTGATGCAACAGAGATAAAAAACACTTATAAGAAAGGAATATAGGAGTCAAGGCATTTACAGGGCTTAAGACCTGTCATTGGCTGGTTTAAGTGGCCACTTAACACACTGTGTAACATTCACCATTCTGGCTATTTTGAACATTCACATTTCCTCAACTCTTTTATCTGTTGACTTTTGTGAAGTAAAAGTGCTGAAACCTTTATCATGTGGGTGAGATTCATCCGGCTGAATCAATTCACCTACTAGGCAACGCCTGAATTTTTTTTTCCTATTTTGTATACTTCTTCTTTCACCAGGCGGTTAATTCAACAATGTTTCGAGTGTGTCCAAATGCTTGCAGACTGGCTAGGAGACAGCCAGTCTGCAAGCATTTGGACATACTCAAAACATTGTTAAGATAAGTTGTGTTCGTTTTCCATGTTTGTGTGGGCCTCGTGTTGTAATAGTCAGCGCGTTTGCCTACCATGCAAGAGGTCTCAAACTCAAAATATTATAATAAAACCAACTGGTTTAAGAAGAAGTTAATTCCAAAATTATTTTCAGGCGTTGCCTAATATGTGAAATAATTCGATTAGATGCATCTCTTTACAAAGATAAAAGTCTCAGCGCTTTTGCCTCACTTAAATCAACAGATGGAAGAATTGAAGAAATACGGATGATCAAATATAGGAAAAATGGTGATTGTTACACAGTGTGCAAAATGGCCACTTAAACCAGCCAATGACTGGTCCTCATCCCTGTTGTATTTTTTTAATATCCTGATACATTATAGTTTTATAACTGTTTCGCGATAATTAAATTCAATTCAATCAGTCTTGCTTAATCAAAATTTCTGGATTAAGAATGAACATTTTCACTTTTAAATCAAAAGTAATAGTTCTGAGCGTGCCGAGTGTATTTTATCCGATCAAAGCTACAATATGATTATTTAGTTAAACTTTATTGTAAAAGCACAATGATTCTAAAATAATACTTTGTGCTGTGATAAAAAATTATATATTACAGTTAACTATGATTTTAGCGGAAGACGTAAAAAAGAAACAGCACCACTATTAATTTAAAACATTCAACTAATTTTCGAATTAAAAGGACGCGGAGTTGTTTTTTAAAGATTTTTAAAGTAAAAAAGGTATACGAAAAAAATAAAATAAATGTATTAGTTGTATAAAAATAGGTCATTCCATTGGCCACGCCTTTAATACGTCACGACTCATGTTTATTTGTTTTGACAATTCAAATTTGTTAAGAACACTGTTTTAAATCTTGTCAACGCCAAACATGTTGCGTTTTTCTAGCGACGTATTTTTCAAAAATTCTTTTTCAATTTATGTACAAAAACATTATTGCACAGTATTCATTTTGATTTCGAAAAAAACAAATCATGTCATTAAATTTACATTTACCTGTTATTTTGATAAACAATTAATGGCACGTAATTTTGATAAACATTTTTTTTCATTCAATACTCTACATTACTTTTTATACTAAAGTCCCAGGAGGAATTAGAGCGGGCGTTAGAACAAAAAACATTGAAATCCCATAGTTATTTGATAGTCCATACTTTTAATGTTTTTTTCGTACATATTCTTATCAAAAGCCTATAAATCCAAAAAAAAAAACCGCAATAAATTGTGTTTTACAATTTCATACTGCTCTCCTAAACAATTTATCGAATGTGATTTCCAGAACTTTAGCTTTAAGGTAGAGGTATTAGAGCCGGATAGACGTCGCGTCGCTTGAGGTATTTTCAAAACATTTATCTATGAAAAACATGTTTTAGTGCATTGCAAAAAATACCAAAAGGGCCGTTTACACGTGGACAATACAATAGATATGACAATATTGTCTTGTTCCAGCTCCGTGAACAGACTCGACGGCAAGGGACAGAACGCTGAGACGATACAAAAATTTGCCCGTATTTTTTACACGTGAGCGCTGCAAAAACGAACACACAACCACAATAATTACGAGCGAGATCACGAAAAATATAACAACTTTTTGACCAAGATGCATCAGAATTGTAAAAAGACTAAGTAAATAAAGAACAAGCATTTTTTATGCAGACATTTTCGGCAGAAAAAATGCGCAGGAGCGTACGTTCACGTCTAGCAAATTCCTATTGTCCCAAGGTTCTGTCCGTGCATGTTAATTATCGTTCCGCACAGATAGCCTGCCCCTCGTCTGTCTCGGTGGCAATGTCTCGGAGTATTTTTTCGACCCACAAACTGCCGTTTACTCGTGGACAATGGCCGAGTCCAGAGTCCAGAAACACAATAATATTGTATTGCCATGTGTAAACAGCCTTTAACTCAAGCATGTTTGCTAGCCTATTGCCTCTTCTCAAACTGAAATGGAAATATAAAAATAAGCAGAATGATCCAACTTAACACAATGAATATTCACCATTATAATTTTTTTAACCGCACCTAGTGGTGGATAGGTGACTAAAATGGTAAATCAATTATTAATTTAAGTTGTGGTAAAAATTGTAAAAAAGTATTTAAAAAAATTCTCACCATCTTAAATAAAATATAGACAAAAACATAATCAAAAATAACTGTAGGTGTCTATAATATTTAAAAATCGAGATAAATTTTACCTTTATTTAATAAATAATAGAGATAAGCTGCATTTGATGTTCCAATGAAGAGCCCCATGCACCATCTAGTGCAGATAAGCGTATTATTATGATTTATATTTTTGGAAATAGTCAGTTTTGCCCTGTAACCTCACAAATTTGTATTAAATATGACAACATAACATGGTAGCCGACTGATTGAATTTAGGATAAGGTTACCCTTTGGCCACGCGATCAAATCTATTCCTGGCATTTTTATTACGTTAGAAATTATTTATTTCAACTTCCCCAAAGAATTTCAACATTGACACGACTGAAGGGTTGAACGTGTTTTGGGAAGACTATTTACAGGTATAAAGTGTTTTACAAATCGAAAACATAGGTTAAACTTGTACAAAAAATATTTTCGGTCGTATGATTTATAATGTAATGGATTTATTTTAGAAAGTTGTAGAAATAAAATTTAAGCATTTAATTATACCTTGACTAATTAATAATACAACATATATAAAAATAACTTCAAAAACAAATCATTTTTTTAAAATCCAAACGTTTTCCGGTGACACTCTATCTACCAAAACGGATGTTTGTTTTTAACAAAAATCATTAACCCAAATAGTTCACTTTTCTGGCCATTCTCAATGAACTGTAAATGACTCAATGTTAGTAAATGGGAAACAAGTTAGGACACAGTGGACTTCGAACCTTGCCTCTCTGACCCGTGAGTCTGCTGTTCTAGACACTGGACCACAATCCGATTTTAAAAAAAATCTATTAAGTGCTTTCAATTGTTATACTTCTTAGACCAAATAATTTTATCGACGATTTTTTGAGTTTGTCCAAATGTTTGCAAAAATGAAGTCAATTTCATGCCCTAGAGAATTGGAGAAATGGAAAACATTTCAGACAAAAAAAGGATATTAAGGTGTTTTATTTATTTTAAAATTGCATATACATTACAGCACCCTTTCCAATTACAATGTACTCGTACACACAAGTATTATAAAAAATGTTAAATGAGTGTATAATGGATATTTTAAACGCCATCATCATCATCATAAAAATGGTGCATAGGGAGCTGTATAAGTGCACCAGATGCATTGTATTTTAATCACCGGTTACATAAGAGAAAAGTGATCAGTCTAACGCTTCAGATGCCAGTCATGAGACATTCATAAATTGCCTAGTAAAGTGACCTTACCAGGAATCAAATCTGAGACCTAAGGCATGATAAACGAACGAATATCACTTTTGGATCATGATTCTGACACTAACTCATTAAGAAAATGATTCAACTTCTAGATGTTATGACAATTGATCAATGAATCAAATTCAATGTTGCTTATAAAATTACCAAAATTATTAAAATAATAGTTCCAAGATATTTTCAAAACAAACTAAAAATTAATGAGTTCATTCATAGAAACTATGCAACGAAAAGATTTTAAAAATATAAAACTAGAAAATAAATCAAAAGCAATGTCCCAGAACTGCCTTATGTACAAGGGAATAAAGTTATTTTAGGAAATGCCAGAAAGCATACAAAATGAAAAATATGTAAAAATTATTTAAAATGCAATGTAAAGAGTATATTTTAAAAAAATACTACACTATTTGTATATTGTAAATAGTAAATTTACATATATTAATATAAGTGTAAAAATTGAACAGTGTGAATATTATAAATTAGGATAGTAATTGCACACAAGTGATAAATAATTTAAGAATAATTATAGATGCAAGTATTGTGCTGTAAATATATATATGAGACTTTGTTTATCATATAACTAAATTAAATAAACAATTTTTAAAAAGCAGCCTCCGTGGTGTAGTGGTCAAGACGCTTGACTCACTCACGGAAGGTTCCAGCTTCACCACTAATTGGGCATCCTGGCCTATTGTGGTGCAAAAAAAAAAAGTATAAATACAGAGTACACTAACTCTTAAAAGACTATGGTAAATAATCCCTTTGCGCGCGGTGATATAAACTATGGAATATTCTAAAGTTCCGACATTTGAAAAAAAAAACATGGAGACACATGGTTTATTAATTCCTTTTCAATTTAGAACAAACATATAATTTAGCCCTGTTATAGCAAAATAAATTAAAAATCACAAATACGTTGCTTATTTTACGCGCGTGAGTCCACCAACACTGTCATCAACCGACTGAAGACTGAATCTGTTTTAGACAACACCCGCCGCAGAACAGCGTCTCTGTCTTCATTGTTATGACTTCTATCTCCGCGCGTGTTCCCTCTTGTATAAAGTATTTGTATACATGTGTTGCTGAATTAGCGGACATTTATTCTTCGATTAGCAAGGATAAATATATTTTATATTAACATTTAGCATAGTTGTATAAATTTTACTTTCCAAATCAGGTATGAAAATGTCCATTTGAAGATTACAAAAAATACAAATTCATCATTTAAAAAATAAGAGAGATATATCGAGTCTTGTGTCCCATGTCGACTAGTGTGACATCACAGGAGTTAACAAAACATAATAAACAAAACTATTTTTAAACAAAGTTTTCTTACTGAGGCCAAGTGGTGTAACGTTAATATAACTAGGAGATGATTACGTTTTTACAATAAAGCGACATTTATACTAAGTACATAGAAATTATTTTATCAAATTTCGAGAGAAATTTCGGGTATAATTAGATTCCATTGTACATTCTAGAATCAGACCCCCCAGATACCTAATAATTACAATGTTCACAGTGTTGTTTATTAATTATTTCGACCCAAGTTCTCTTTGTCTATATAACTTTGAAGACAATAAGGTAGTCAGCTTTTTGGATAGTAATAATAATGTTGTGCATTGTAAGGAGCGCCATCCTTTACTAGTATTTTGTAAACTTTAAGTTACTGAAGTTTGTAATTAAAGTTGAATCTTACAAATTAATAGGGTAGGCGGCATTAATTTGGAAATAAAGGCGTGAATTTGATCTTCAAGAAGCTGAACAATAAAGCGTCGTTGAAATCGTCATTCTTTTCCTCACAATTAAAAAACCAAATACCACAAAAAGGTCGTATAAAATACTTAATTAAAACTATGAATGTAAGATCTTAAGGTGATAAAAAGGTCACATAAAAGGTATACCTTACTTATGATGTTTGTTATTATATAAATTTGCATATTTAAAAATAAAATAAATTAGTTACGAACTAATAAAGTTTTCTTTAATTACTTAATAACATTTCGATTGTTCTTGAGTAAACATGTAATCCCACACCAAACACAAGAGGTTATCTACTTTTTGGTGTTGTGTATCATTTTTTTTTATTTTTTTTAATGTACTTTTCGCCTTTTATGTAAGTATTATTTGAATTTCAAGATTGTATCTGTTTATAAAACATTTACAAAAGTAATTAAAAAAAAAAAATATTTTTAATTATAACACTTATTAAATTAATATGTAAATCTTACTGTACACCTTCATCGAAGTTGAACAGACACGTAAAACCAACGTGCTGATATGACACTTGCTGTTAGAATCTAACACTAAAGAGCAGTTTACTCAGAATTAGCTACTAACACCATGTGTCCTGTCAATACGTTGGTTTTATATTTTTTGTGTAACTAGTAGTAGTTATACCATAGTAATGGTGAAGGTGTAAAGTGAGATTTGCGTGTAAGTATAATTAGTGTCCTGATGAAGAGATGTTTACGTCTTAAAACTGGTAGATATAGAAAATTCGATAAGTGGTTTGTATGCAATTATTTATGTAACATGAACATAAACGAGCGATGTTAATGCTTCGAATATTTATATTCATTTGGTAATATTATGTACGTGGGTATTTGCAATAATTTTTTTTAATAAATCACGATGATAATGAATGTCTCATTTTGTAACTTACATTAATATATAAATCTCAGATTTATTAATAACTGTTTTCGCACAAGATTGAAGAAAGGGATCTTAAGAAGAGAAGTGGTTTCTTTAGTATTATTGTTCGTTTTACGTTTACACAGAAAACGACTCAATGGTTTCGAAACGGACCATAAAACTCTTCTATTCAACTTTTATTACGACCCTTACCGCAATGCAGTTTATACAATGTTTCCCTATACAGAACATTAGAGTACCACCAACGATTTAACTATGACTGATCCTCAAAAAATGTCGGACCGATGAATGTGTTTGAAAATAATACAATTATCTTATGATGATGTAATAACTTATATTTACATATAAATTATTAATTTTAAAAATACTTGGTTACTATATGGTATATGGTAATAAAAGACCAGTCTATGTCCATTAGAGGGTGAGAGCGCTAATTGGTCAAAATAAATAAGTGGAAGTGTACCAAGTATTTTTTAAATCAATAACTTATACGTAAATATAAGTTGTTACATCATTACAATGGAATTCCATCAAGAATTGTCTATAAATAATTTGAATGAAATTGTCTTATGAATAAAAAAGAACTAGGTTTTTATCACGAAGGTGTATACTAGGATACTATACTTTAATAATAATATTGAAAGAAACGAAAATTTTTAAAAAATCAATCAAAATCTATGTGAAGCATATAAGTGTAGAAGAAACTAATTTAAAAAATGAGTAATGTGTGAACAGTGTAAATGAAATCTTTAACACTGTTCAGTCCTCTTTTGAATGATCTTAGTAAGAAGTTGATTACTTTTTTATATTTTTTTTTCATGCAACATATTTTAAAAAACCAGAACAATCTCATTATTGCAAAACAGGTCATCGGAATTCCCGCGAAGTAGTGCAAAAAATCTCTGTGATTAGATGATACGAGTCATAGGAATTTCCGCTGGGCACTCAAAATCCTTCGATAATAGGCAAATGGCCGGGTCATTTACGTGTGAGGCCACAAATACAACGCCAACGTGCGGTTCGCGTGACCCTAGAGTTATTTAATTGTAAAAAAAACGGGAATTTAATATTTATCATGTTAGAACCACAAAATACATTGGTATATAGACAGGCAAATAATATGTGGTTGTAAAAATACAGATTATGGGATCAGAATATTTCGTATCACTAAACGGAGGCATGCACGAACTAGGGGCGAATCATCAAAATAATAATTCTTATTCATTTTAAATATCCACTACCGTTTATATCTTCCTATAAAAAAATATCTTTGAAGTGCGCCCAGTCCGTTTTCAGTGAACGGTAAAACTGGCCGGTTACCTTAGGTTATTTCTCCATACAAAAAAGTACACTATGTTTTACATCTTTAAACCAAGTATGGCTTTTTAGTACTAAAACGAGCTTGCAGATTACAAATATTATTTGAAGATTCTTTATTTGAAAACTTGTATTTCGGACGTTGACAAATTATGTATTACATGGGAATCGGCCAGTGCTTAGTGTTGACAATTAAATCATAATGGAAATATCTACTGAATGTCTTTGCGGTATTTGTTAATAAACTTTTGTGCAAGTTTTGTTTTGATATAGTGTAGAATAAAGCTACATATATTGCGTGGTTAATATTAATTGTTGTTTGAGTTGATTTTTATAGAACCAAAGAAAAAATAGTCACTTTAAATTATAATCGAGTCTGTCCAACACCGTTTTTTAAGAAAAGTGGCATGGTTGCTCGGATTACAAAGGGGTAATTATTCCTATTTTAAAATATACCAATCTCTTAATCTGTCTTCATTGGAGAGACGTAGAACTGAGATAGACCTTACATGCATTTTCAAAATACTGAATGCTTTAAGTGATGTCCCATTTTTGTTGCAATCAATTTCTTTTCATGTTCTCAACCGTGTCAAAAGAAGTCAAAATCTGCTATTTATAAAATCTTCTAAGAGCAACTTTGGTTTTTATGCCCCAATGTCCAGAACGTGTAGATTAGTCAATTTATCACATGACTTTGAATTTTTTGGGATAGATCTCTTCGCGACTAAACAGTGTGGGATGAAGTTGGATTGGCATGGCTTAGCTCAAAGTTTTAGGTCTTTCGTTTTTTTGAATATATTGTATACAATTATTGTTTTGCCCTTGTTTGTCTTTGCTAAATAGTTTTATGTTCTTTTTGTTCAGTTTCTTGCATTCATGTTTCTTCATGTAACTGTTGTAATTGGCTTAGGCCGTATATATATATAATAAATAAATAAATAATACTAACTAATTATTTTTTTATATGCAGGTACAAGTAAATGGTTTTTTTTTGTAGATTACTCATAAAATCAATCACGGCTCGCCACTGGCACGAACAACTTGTTACTCGTCGACAAAATTCTGGAGCAATTTTTAACATGAAGTTTGTTATCTGAAACTTAACTATTTACTCGGTCAAAAAGAAATGCCGATTATTCAACTCTTGTATAGTGCCAAATGGGTGCGAATCCTGGTACCTTATCAGAATTAGACACATCAAACTTCTGAATTTTCAGAGTAAGTGCTTTAGGAGAATCTTTAGTCTGAATTATTGAAGCCTAAGATGGACACATCAGCCTCCTTTAATGAGCGTTTTGTGCGTGCGACGGTAGAACTAGCATGGAAACGTGCCGCGGATGACTCTGGAGAGTCTTAATCTGAGCTGCTTCTTCGTCAATGATGATATTTCGGCTTCATTCAGCGGAGCTAAGGGACTCGGAGTGGACGAGGCGAGAGTGATAGGGTCCGCTGGAGGCGTCTGGTGATGTGTACAGTGTACACGCTCCACTTAAGAGATACCGTGAAAAATAGATTTCGTATTGAATAGTGAAATATAAACTTAAAAAATTTATTGAGGTTGAAAATGATTAATGCGTTTTTTTAAGAAGCATAATTGACGGAAAGGAATTAAATATATGTGTTATGTCTTTATTACTTGTTGACCCTTCCGTAGATCAACCTCACTTCCATAAAATCATTAAAAAAATACAATTTTTTATCTAATTGATTCTGCCTTGAGAAATATTTTAATTGCGTTTTATAGCAGGTTGATCGTCAATTATACTAAAAATGTGTTTTTTATTGCTTTATTGGCTGAAGTGATTTATTGAACCATAAAAAAATAACTTCACACAAAGTTACGATGATTTTGGCGGGATTACTATTAGCTTTGTAGTTATTTATTATCAATTTGGTTTACAATTATTAAGAGAATTTTCCTGGAAACAAAACAAATCTGACAGCCACAGTAAAAAATGTTACATTATTATGATTCATTTTCTTGTTTATTAACTTAAAAAGGTTCTCGACTAAAATGATAATACTTCCATTTATTTTTAGTGAGTTTATCTTAATGCATAACAAAACAGAGTTTCAAATGAGAAAAAATAACAAAAATGCACAGTAAAAAGTACTAGATATTAATGTTTTAGAATCATAATTTAAAAACTACTTATTTTACTCTGCTACTAATAAAGGTCAATTAACCAAGCACATTTCTTTCAATGACTCCATTTTGTGCACATCTTTTAAAAGTCTGTTTGGTTATAGTACTTTTTTTATAAAAGAAAAATAAATAATTGTGTTTTTATAATTCACTCGTATATTTTAATTTTGGGGCCATTTTCAACCAGTTGTCAATAACTCACTATTATAAAATGGAAACCAAGTTATAGTAGAGTGGGGTTTGAACCTCGACCTCTGATACAGGTCAGCAATACTAGCCACGAGACCACAACCTGATTCCATACTTATTAAAAAATATTTTTTCATATTAAATAAATTAATAAATTTAACCACAATAGATACCTTTTTATAATTTAAGTTAAGTTATTTGAATCTATAATATTACTACTTTAAAATTGATTGTTTACGTCCGTCACTTATTTTTTCGCACATTAATTTGAGTCTTGTTATAGTTGTATTAACGCTAAATTAGGTTTATTTTCAAACAAACAGACACTAATAAACCATTTGTAGGACACCCAAAACTAAATGGTACATAAATATGCCACCAGGATTGAGAAATTTATTAAAAAATAATATTTTGGATAAATAATTAATCTTATTTTGCAAAAGTATCTAGGAAACCAGTTTTCCACTCAGCCTTTCCAAACGTTCGATTTATTCTGAAAAAAAAAACATATTTTTATTAGTTTATATACTTTAACTTTAAGTTTAATTCCTGACGATGCGGCAGTAACCTTGAAACCGGTCGAAATGTAACTCCAAATTAAAGTGGTTTATACAAATTTATAAACATATAAGTGTAAAATGTCATACCACAAAGTGAAAAATGTTGTCGATAACAATAATACATTTTATCAGGTTTAAAAGACGTAAATCAACCAAAATAAGTGTCGTATAAAGGATTGATCAAGGCCTTAAGAGCTAATCAACAATCAAATGAGGCTAAAAGGACAGATTCATTAAGGCCGACTAAATGAGGCCCAAATTGCCGAATTTACTAGCATGCAACAGTCGGCCACAGCTGACTGTTAGATTTTTAAATTACGTATTCTTTTTTTTTTATAAATAATTGCTTACTTACCAATATTTTTACGTAAGTATTAAATATATATGTGAATTTGTGTGAGAGTTTATTTTTTATTACTTTTAAATAACTCGAAACAACAAAAAAAAAATTGATCCCTACAGGGACGGTACTTCTAAGTTATGAGATTCGTATCAGCCAAGGCGCGAAAAACCGAAAACTGAGGGCCGTAGAGTCGATAAAATAAAGCCTGAAGGGCCGAGTTATCTAGCACATTACATACCGTTATATGGTAGTGGATATTAAATGCTTCTAAGGTACATTAAGAATTTTAAAATCATTTCTAATAATTATTCCATACATTTTAGAGAAACTGTGCAGTCCTATTAAATGCTCTTATTTTTACTTCGTGAAAAAAAACATTATTTATTTCCAATTTCCCGTAGCACTGAACTTCCTCATTGCTTAAAAACGAAGGCAGTTTGAATATATCCCTACGTCTGAGTGTTATCAATTCCGCAATACTATTCATCTAAATTGTATATGTTTTTTAGGAGTTCTGAGTACCTGTGATCCACTCTACAATTATCTAAACCTTTCATTACTGCCCATATCTCTACAGAATCAAAAAAATATGTGTTTTCCCTGTACTGACATATGGCTGTGAAACTTTTGTGTTCACGAAAAAAATTTTACACAAATTATCAGTGACACAGAGAGCCATGGAAAGGAGAATGCTGGGTATTTCGTTGAGAGACAGAAAAATCAATACATGGATTAGAGCGAGAACAAAGATCGCCGATGTGGTCCATAGGGCTGCCAACCAGAAATGGAGCTGGGCTGGTCATATAGCCAGAATCACAGACTCTAGATGGACCAAAAAAGTCCTGGAATGGCGACCCAGAACGGGTAGAAGAAGTTTCGGCAGGCCTCAGACAAGGTGGTCTGATGACATAAGACGAGTTGCAGGAAGTGGTTGGATGCGGTTGGCTCAGGATAGGGAAATATGGAGACTAAAGGGGGAGGCCTATGTTCAACATTGGACAAGAGACGGCTGATGATGATGATGATGATGATTCATCTAAATTCGCATGTGATCAAAATTGGCCTATCAAAATAAAGTAATCGCAGCTCTAGAAAATGATATATTCATATTCTGGTCATATTTTGAAATAACTAATATAAGTTCGCGTTTCACAATACTTTTATTCGTATACAAAAGAGCGGTAATTTTGTAAACAATAATGTTGATTTCTTTTATATAAATGTTTGTTCGAAGCCTTTGGTTAAAAATTATTGTAATTCTTTTTTTTCCATTGTATATTTAAGCGTTTATGTGTAAAATAAAAAAAACGGAATAAACGTAAAATGTTCAATATTCTAGGAAATAACCTGTATAAAGAAGAAGTCATTTGTAATTTTATTATACCTACGTATGAACGGGCGGAAATCAAGGTAAAAACGATTAAGCCACGCGTAGGAACATTCTTTATAATTATGTTTGTGAAATTACAACTTTTTGACTCGCCTCATTAGACCTAACGTCTGGCAATACATAGAAATACATTAACGTGTTAACAATGTAACGGTTTAATGATAATTATTGTGACAGAAACGTGTTGTAGGTTAACACTTTTACACCGAGTGATGATTTTTTGGAAAAAAAAAAAATTTGGGCAAGTAAAAAAAAAGTTCAGCGGTTATTTTTATTTATTTTTGTTAACAGACTATTAAACAAGCCATTAAAAAAATGTATAATTTTTTTTATTTCTGAAATAATTCCGCGTGTTACGTCAGAGGTTCTTTTCCGCTTATTCTCGATTAGTCCTTCCCATTGGTCCATCTACAGCAAGCAAACCGGAATTCTTTCAGAACTCTCATATCATGGGTTTTTTTTATTTATTTTTCTTTTTTAAATTCTAAACATTTTTTTTTAAATTCCCGCCAAACTGCAAAAGCAGTTTTTTTGCAGGGATTTCTCTCTTTAAACATTTTTGTAACACAATATAATAAATGATTACATAAAATATTTTTAAAAATATCAATAAAATAAGTAAAAAAAAAATTAAATACAAGTAAATCAAGTCTTTTTTGAAAACGAAATATATAAAAAATAATAAACAAACACTTTTTTTGACACTGTTTTAAATTGTTTGGTTTCCCCATTTTTTTATAATTCTTTTTTTTTTTTACAGACAAAACTTAGAATTTAAGAAAAAGATTTTTAAAACCAATTTTACTTTGTTTTTATTCACTATTCTTTATCGTCCGGGAGTCTCTTTACTATGCGAGGGAGTATATACGCCCTGGTCCTCTCTCCATACGCATTTATGGCTCTTTATGGTTGATCCATATGAACCTGTGACGTCGTTCAAAGTAGTTTTTTTTATCAAAATGTTTTTTATTATTTTTTTCGTACATTTTCAGGAAACTTTGACTTTCGAATTACACTCTACCTCACCTTGATTTCCATTTTCGAATAGTGAATTATTTACAACTCGTTGAAAACTGCCACCAAAATTGAAATATTTGGATAAATTACAAGAATGCTAAAACTTATTTATACAAGAGTTGAACAATCGGCATTTCGTTTTAACCGAGTATATACTAGAGTTCCAGACAACACGCATTATGTTAAAAGTTGTTCCAGAAATTCCTAAGCGGGTTGCGAGCTTATTGTGCATGCTTCCACCCTCAGTTATATGAACTCCCAAGTGTTGCTGTCAACTTTCTCAATCCTTTTTTCCACAAAAATGGCCCTGTATAAATAAGCCATATATATATACAAATTTATGGATTATTCAGCTAAATTATTACTTTTTGTTATTTAAAGTTTTTATTATACCTAATCGTTAATTCGGGTAAGAAAGGGTTTGGACCAAAAATAGGAAATAACAATGCGGAGTTAGAAATAATAATGTCAAGCGACGCAGGCAAATTCGAAATTTCAGATGAATAATTGCGTGAGATTTGAGAAAAATTACCCGTAAAATTAACGCCATTTGTCAGCAAAGGTTTCGTTCTTTTTACCGCTTTCGTCATCTCTCGTCTTGCCCTCTTTCCATCACTTTGTCTTGGAAGGTGATAAATGCAACTCCGTCAGATCCACCCAAACCAAAACGTTAAAAAAATCCTTAAAGTGGGGGTGAAGAACAGGGAAGGGGGTGGTTTCTTTCATTTTTTAAAAATTGTGATTGATGACATGGCTTCGTGTACCATCTTTTTGTTCAGACGTCACCAAGCTTATATGAACAACTTACTGAAATGGTATTCGTAATACTTCATTAAAAATTATTATTATGAAAATAAAATTTTGTATCAGTGTTACATAATTTTTATTATTTTACAAGAAAACAACTTCATCATGTTTTTTTTTATTTATTTTTTATTACTTTTTTTTTTGCACCACAACAGGCCAGGTGGCCTGCCTAATTACAGTGGTGAATTACATCACAGAGCACCCAGGCTTGAGAAAAATCACATTTTTATTTTTGTGTTCTCACCGGGAATCGAAACCGGAACCTTCCGTGCGTGAGTCAAGCGTCTTGGCCACTACACCACGGAGGCCGTCAAATTTGTGCTTCAAATAACCAACCATGTATATGCTAACACCTAATATAAGTGGAATAAACCCTTCTGCTTTCGGTATCCCTGATTATTTCGTTTATTTTTGTGTAAATTCTATGACATCGTGAACAATATTCTGTGTTAACCATAATTATAATGTTTGAATAATTCATATAGCAATATTTTTGTGAAAATCGCCACAAGGGCGCTGTACAATAAATAAATAAATATCTCAACACGTCTTGCAGCTACAGAGCGCATGGACGGTTGGGATTCTAGTTCATCGTCTCCAATTATGATATATTACAATTATGAAATATATGAGCTAGATAACAGAGCGTCTTGCTACAGAGCGCATGAACAATAAGAAATCTAGCCTCTATTTACATTTCTATTTTTTATTTTTTTATTTGACAATAAAGTTTAGAGTTTGAGTGATATTTAAAAAATGAAATAAAAAGCAATATTATAAAATGAGACGTAAGATAACAACAAGTTTTGCAGCTACTGAGCGCATGGATGGTTAAAATTCTAGACCCCATTTACTAAATTTAGATATTTGATAGTTGATAACATTTACTTCATTAGTTTTATATCACCCGTTGATCGAAAGAGTGCTCTCCCAAAACTGTAGTAGTGTTCTTGTAAAATAATAAAAATTGTGTAACACTAATAGCAAAGTTTTATTTTCATAATAATAATTTATTAAAATGGTGTTTATTTCAAACAATCTATGTACCAGTTGTAGGGTAGACGGGTGTGCAGAAATATCTAGTTCCGGAGGAGGAGACATAAGCAAGTGGACTGTTTTTGAAGGAAAAGTAGCACACATCCACTAACCGGTATATTCGTAAATATCCAAAGCGTTATCCTTTCGGAATCGTTCGGTATCACTCGGAAATGCGTCTCCCGTTCAGGATGTTTCGAAACTACTCATGCGCTTGCTATCAATTGGGGCTGTTTAATTTTGTAACAACAGATACTTAAATATGAACATGTCAAAAGTCGAAATAATTGGCGCGCGTGCATGAGAAGATGTATGCATGTAGAGGAAGCGAGTTCTGTTTGCAAATAAAAAGTAATGTGGCGTCCTATCCTCTCTGTCTACTCTAACAGAGAAACGGAGTGTTAGTTAAACGTTTCATAACACCACAAAATTGCCCCTAAGTAGCGCCCGCTAAAGTCACCAAACTCGTAAGGGGTTGCGTATTCAAAAATGTTGACAAACACTGGTGTAAAATGACACATTAACTAGCCAATAACAGGACTTATCATTGATAATATGCGCTATGAATGCTTACATTTTTGGGTTTTCTCCGGTTCTATTGTGATTCGTATATGAATCCAATTAACATATTACAAAACACACCTTTGTATCATCCTCTATGAATACTATAAATATACAAGTCGTGAGGCATTAAAAATAAAATAAACTCTTGTGGTACATTTAAATAAAAAAAATCAGATTCGCTTATGGCATTAGTAACATATGTAGATATAGAACTGAGGTGTAAAATAATAACCTAAACCAGCCAATGAAAAGTCATATATGAATATATATATGACATTTCATCATAGTTGGATAATTTATTTAGCGTCATTTTTGTGAAAATCACCTCAAGGGCGCTGTACAATTAATAAATATTCCAGTACGACTTGCAGCTACATAGCGCATGGACGGTTGGGATTCTAGTTCCTCGTTTTCAATCAAGATCAATCAAAAATTATAACAGGTAGAAGCTAGATTACAGGACGTCTTGCAGCTACAGAGCGCATAGACAGTTAGAAATTTAACCCCCATTTACATATTTTAAAAATTGACAAATAAATTTAGTGTATTAATGATATTTAAAAAAATAAAAAAATGAATTATAAAAAGGAGTAAGATTACAGCACGTCTTGCAGCTATTAAGCGCATAGACGATTGGAATTCTAGACCCCATTTACAAAATTGAGCTATTTTAAAGTTGATATATGAAAACTAGATAACCAATCATCGTGCAGCTACAAAGCGCATGGACGAGTCATAAGCCATGTAAATGCCTGGACTTCCATATTCCCTTATCTAAAGTGCTCTATATCTCTTAATTACTCCCTAGGGAGAAAACTCCAGTATTTGTCTACAATAATTTGGATATACTTAAAACATTGTGAATAAGGCTAAAAGTTTTTTTTACTTTTGTATTTTGGCCCGCGGACCGCAGTTCGGTTAGCTCTGTTCTAGTTAACCTTTCCTTCATGGTGTGCATTCTCCCGGACGAAACCAGTCAGTAATGAGTTTGTGATGAGACGGTAGGAAATTGATTTTCTGAAAGGCATACGTGATCTTTATCGCGCTTAAGCGAAGATAATTCATAAAAATCACATTTAAATGCTCGAGAAATGTAAAAATTTAATTGTTACTGCCTTTAATCTAAGCAGAGCGTAATCTCTTGTGACTTCTGATGAAAAACGTATCGAAATACCGGCAATCAACGAATTTTAATGATTATTTCTCCTTTCACACCCAGTGGTGCATAGGACACTAAATTTGAACATCAAACGCAGCCTATTTCGATTATCTGGTACAAGAAGGTAAGCTGATCAGTCTTACGCTACAGATGCCTTGTCCAGATAGAGGAATATATTGCAGTGTAACGCCTTAAAAACCCGTGTTACACGTGACGAGGACTTTTAACAATATACTTTTTTTAATGTTTTTACATTTGAGAATAAACAAAGAAGACTAACTTAAAAAATAGAGATAATTAACAATATATTCAGAAATTTTAAAAATTAGATATATATATCTACATCTTTGTTATTTATATTACAAAACGCACAATGAAAATAACAAAAACCTAACATAAGCTATACAATAGTGGAAAAGTTGATTAAATATTGGTTTGGGCGAATGAGACAATACATTTTACTTCTACCTAGCTCCATTTTTACTATCCATTTTTTTATAGCCTTTTTTAACATTTTCTCGTTACTAATTGTTTTAATAGATAGTGGAAGTAGGGGTTAGATTTAAATCGAATAATACTCAAAATCCCTTTGTCCGAAAGTGATACTAGTTTGTATTTGTTTAAGTTGTCTTTGTGTTGAGGATCTAGTGATTATATTATTTGTATGCGATGTATTGTAGGGATTGTGTCTTTCATAGTATTATTCTACTACTTCTTCTACTCTGGGTATTATTTTGACTGTGGAATTTTTGTGCAACAAATACACTATTTGAAGCTGTGTCACTCACACTACCCCAACCGATTATACCGTACTCCAAAACTGATTGGCTTAATGCAAAATAAATCTTTAAAAGTTCCTGTACATTAGTTATATTTCAAATTGTTTTGAATATAAACATTAGTCTTTTAAGTTTATAAGTAATATTTTTATTAGTTTATTAGTTATATAATAACATAAGATAAGCAATTTGTGAATAGTTTCTGGAAATGATTTGAAATGGAATGAAGTTAGTTTGAGATGTATTAAGAGTTCAATAATTAGTATCTAGCCATGCTTTTACTACATTTAGATATTTTTCAGATTTTTTACATGTTCCCTTCCATGTCTTATCTTTAAATAATAGAACGGCGTTATCAATAAAACTTATAACAGAACCATCGATGTTTAAACGGCATAGATCATTTATGTAGATTAAGAATTAGATTCGTCCTAGAATACGGACAGTGTATACTTGTAATGCCGTATTAAATAGACTTCATGAACTCGGCAATAGTTATTCCCACGTATCTGATATATTTAGTGTAGGGTATTGTTCCTGTAAAACAAACGTTATGGACTTTTTCAAAGATAATGGTAATTATATTTATTTATTCATCCATTTCATAATATTTATTTATTTTTTATTTATTTAACTTTTTGTACATAATGTTATTTGTACATTGGTGGGCTTATTGCCAAATGGCAATTTCTTCCAACCAACCAATAAAATAAAAGTTTATTTTTATAATTCAAGTTACATAACATATTCAATAGAAAAAAAAAAGATGAAAAAGTTAAAAATATATAAAAATAGAATAAACGTATTTGTTTATAAATTACCTTAAATCAAAACTATTACTCAATGGGAAAAAGGAAAAAAGCTTAAAGAGGAAAAAGGAAAGGAGGAGAGATTAAGGAAGAGAAAGGAGAAATTTCTTCAGACGTGATTTAAACAGAGATAATGTAGTAACATCTTTGATGGTGAATGGGAGAAGATTCCACAGTCGAGCCGCATGGACACTATATGAGTTAGAGAAGAAAGAGGAATTGTGTATGGGTATTAAGATAGTGCCTTGAGAATGAGAACGAAGAGGTAAACCATGAACTGATAAACGTTGAAATTTTTCACACAGGTATATAGGAGCGTTAGAACTATGAAGTACATTGAACAGAAGTGAGAGGGAGTGATAGTCTCTCCGCTGTCTAATTTTGAGCAATTTCAGATGCCTACGATAATCAGAAATGTGGTCATATTTCCTAAGACCAAAAATGTACCTTATGCATGTATTCTGAAGTCGTTCAAGTTTATCGAGTTGCTCACAGCTTAAATCAGTCATGGAAACATCAGCGTAATCTAGAATGGGTAGTAGTAATGCTTGTACATAATATATATATATATATATATATATATATTCAGTTTTTTGTTCACTTTGCATAGCTGTGT
This sequence comes from Micrasema longulum, assembly GCF_059751315.1. NCBI lineage: Eukaryota > Metazoa > Arthropoda > Insecta > Trichoptera > Brachycentridae > Micrasema > Micrasema longulum. The sequence goes on from NW_028279601.1 coordinate 81,683, forward strand.
GAAACGGTATTTATGATTTTCTTGTTGTTTTACTGTAGAATGTTTTATTATTTAAACTTTCTACTGAATATGCTGTAAAATTTTTAGGTCAATTTTTTAAATATAAATCTTGTATAATTTTTGGTTTAATTTTTTTTTTATAAATCTTGGGTATAAGGAAATTCATGTTTAAAAAAAATAAATATATCAAGCCAAATATGTTAATATTATAAATGTTTGTAAAAAGCAGATTTGCCGTTTATGTTTATAAAATAATATAAAAAAATAAAATACTACCTTGGTCCTAGAATATTACAACATTTCAAATTTACCATGTGCCCCGAACCCGGGACCTCAGCATGTTTGGCAAACGCGTATACTCAACCATGAGGCGAACTTATCTCCACGCGATTTCCCTTTTTGGGATTTTTGCCGAAGAGTAGTCATCGAGACAACGACTCGTCCCGGATTCTGGTTGTAGTTTTTATCCGCGCGGATACGGAGAATAATGGTGCTTCTATTTTCGTTTCTTGTTTGATAACGTTCACCGAATGAATTGTAAAATTACTTACTCAAGGTAAAGGTGCTCGCTATCTTCCGTAGTTTGTGATGCTAAGCTTAATTGAATTCGAATTAGAAGCAGGTAGAACTAATGGAAATCAATCAGAAATCTAATTCAGCATTATAAGATCAGAGTGAGAGATAAATTAGCATTTCATTTTCTTAATAAATAGCGAGTGTCGTTTCAGAATTTACCGTATCTCGATTAAATCTTAATTGATATATGAAGGAATGATTTGGAATGGAGATTATGAGATATTACAATTTAAGTAAAGGAAACGTCTTCTGTTATGCATACTCATATTTAATTCTACGGTGGCATAATTTGATTTTGAAAAGCAATATTGATCAGTCAGCTTATAACCAAAAATGAGTTCGTATTGATTGACGAAAAAAAAGGCTTTGGCAGCATTTTTCAATTAAGTTTAACATTCAATAATGTCTGTTAATAGTGAGTTATAGAGAGAGTGTAACGTTTTTTGTTACATGAAAGTAAAATGATCAGTCTTACGCTTCAGGTACCAGTCCGGGGACTATGAAATGAAAATAGTTATGCAGAAAACAGCCAGTTCACAATTTTGAAAAAATGAGATTTTGGTGTTAACATATGCAGTCAGGTCAATTCTATATTTTGCTAAAAACAACCAAGCCGCTTTTATTAAAATAATCTATATCAATCACCTTCTGAAGTATCAATCACAAAAACGGCATTTTTCAATTTGCAGAAAACACCCACGGCACTAGAAAAATCTTACGGTATCTTAAAAATCATTAAAACTGGTCAAATAAGTAATTAGATTCTTGTTTGCAGTATTAAAAAATTAACATTTTTATTGTATATTATTTGTCGAAATTAGAAAACATTCCAACTGTTGTGTAAATTTGATTATTCACCTTTTTCACAGAAGTGCTATTATCTCAGTTTCACTTTTTCATGGCTGGCTGCTTTCTGCATAACTACGTTCAAATATTTTGGTGTGAAAACACCCTTTCAAATAAATATTTATCAACCATATTGGAAATCGAACCCGAGACCTCTCGCATTGTAGGCAAACACGCTGACCATGACGCCACGAGACCGACGTGAGTTTAATACGAGGTGATATTCTACAAGAAATTTCGAACCGTTTGATAAATAGTAATGAACAGTAAATAAACGGTACAATGTTGTTTAACATATCACAAAAGAGTTGTAGAACTCTTTACAGAAAGGAATATAGAAATCTAGGCATCCACAGGGCTTATGACCTGTCATTGACTCATTCAAGTGGCCACTTTACACACTGTCTAACATTCACCATTCTGCCCATATTTGAACATCTATATTCCTTGTATGTTGGTGAAATAATTCAATCGTTTGAATATCACCCACAACAATAAAGGATTTAGCTATCTTACTTCACAAATGTCAACAGATGGAAGAATCGAAAGAATATAGATGTTCAAATACAAGCAAAATGGTGAATGTTACACAGTGCGTAAAGTGGTCACTTAAATCAGTCCAATGACAGGTCAAAAGCCTTGTGGATGTCTAGACTTCTATATTCCCTTCTCTAAAGAGTTGTTTAACTCTGTTATAATATGTTAATATTAATAGTTCCAGTCCTTGTCTACAAAAATTTGGACCATCTTAGAATATTATTAATATTACAAATTATTAGTAGGTATGTATATATAACCTACAGTTTTTTAACTATGACACAATATCTAGAAATTAAAATGCAAAAAAATAATAAAGATATGATGATCTGGTGTTTTTACTTTAGATTAATTACCGTTTTTTTTATATACATAAAGTTGATAAATAATAAAAATGACTGACTTTAAAAAATAATTGCTTCATTGTTTATTGACGGCATTGTAATAAAATACTTTTCAGAAAAAAAACATGTTTATACTTTTTTTGTATGATAACAGTTTATAACGGTCCTTGATCATATCACACCTTTAGGACAAAAGCGACTTACCTGAAAAAATCAACTTTTTGGAAAATTCCAAATGAAGAATGTAAATTGTGATACCTTCGTATTCTTTCATCGACTGTTTTGTATTTTTTGAAGTAAACACCAAATTTTACCGAAATTATACCGAAGGCTTATATCAGCTATAAATTTATGAAATAAAGCGTAATAAAAATAAATGATTCTACGTTAAAACAAGTCATTCATTTAATGAGTAATAATTAGATTGAAAAAAAAACCAACAAAAGCACTGTGATTATTAGATCAGATCAGGTTACCAAACACATGTTTTTATTTATTCAAGAAATGACATAAGCGTAAATAAGTCAGTAAAATTATCGATAATTTACTTAATAATATAATGTTAACTTAAAAAGTCACTTAGATTATCGGTAAGTCGTAACAAAATATTCACAAAACCAAATTGGTCATTTTAATATTTAAAAAAAAAGTAAACATGTTATTTGTATCGGAATAAAATCAACTCAACCAGCTTTCGGTCACTATATGTTTGTCTGCGTTGCGTCCTTCACAATGCAATGTCAACCTAACACTAATTGCGTTGCTTCCGTACTGACACGGAATTTAAATTCTCTGAAAATAAAGAGACCGAAGTAACTGTTTTGTCCTGTTCTCACCTGAATGTTCGATTTTACTTTATAGATAACCTTACTGTAATCGGGAATCGGATTCGGATAACCAAAATGTGGTAGATTTTTCAATAACATAAGGTTATATTTTTATTTAAACATTAAAATGAGAGTTAAAAATACGAGTAACTGTCTGACGCCAACAATTGTCAGTAACAGAAAAAGCCAGAATAGTTATTGCTTTAAACATTTTTTTTGTATTAACTGGGGTTAAGTAATGTCAATATATGTTCTTTAATTTAGAAATATTACCAAAATTTTTATGCACAAACAACACTTTAAGTCAATAAAATTGTAAAGTCTCATAAATAAAAAAATATTTTTATAAAATAATAATTTCTTACCCAACAATCCCTTCATCTGATATATCTACCAAAAAGTATTTTCCTTTTCTGTTTGGATAGTAATCACGTTTAAAAATATTTACTGAAAATCGTGTTCTGTTATAAAATCATTTTAAAATCATCCAAGTACGTTTCTGGGAATCGAAAATAAATAATTGCAATGTTCTGTTTTTATTAACTTGAACTCGTAAGAAAAAATCACGATACAAATATCTACAAAGGCTTAAAAATGATTGATTGATATCACAATACTCGTTGCAGAGTAATTAAAACGTCAGTTTTATTAAATGATGGCCTGATCTTTTAATGAAAATCCAATCCACGCTTATTGAAACAGCTCATAAATAAATTAAAATCCTATCAAAACAGACATTAGATCATGAAAGGTTAAGTAACAACATTTATGTGTGTAATTGATACAAGGTAAAAAATTAAATTTATTAAACATGATCTTAACATCCTATTTAGAAAGAGCTTAACGTATCAGAAGTTTAGGTAAGCCGATACAAATTATTATAATTTGTAGTACGATAACATTCTCAAGTTTGTATTCCATTTGGTTTTTTACCTTAAGCTGATCCAAATAAATAATTAATACTCGATGATGGACATCGCAATCGCATTGCACCTGTGAATAAAGTTTGGAAAAAAGTTTGATTTTAAATTATGTATCTTTTATGTCATATATTTATACTAGTAAAAATATATCAAGATTGATTAAAATTCAAAAAGGCTTACTGATAGTAGCCATGGAAAAGACTTCAATATTCTACCGATAGATGTTACTATACATATTATACAGATATCCATGAGACAAAATGAATTATAATAGACATAAATACTATTTTATTACTCGCCACAAAAAACCTGACAGACATAACAGACAACGTAAATATGATACAAGACAGTGATAAAAAAAATTATCAATCAAAACTCTGCCTGTTCGAGGACTACTGTGGCTTTGCATCATTTTGGAACAATTTAATAGTAATACATTCAACTTTCCTCTCAAACATAACCATAATAAACGCTTCACGTCTAATGATGGCTTAGTAGTACCAAAAGTATGTAATAAGTATGGAAATAGAACTCTCAAATATTTAGTACCTAGAATTTTTCATATATTTTCTTGTATTTAAAAAAAAATATTTATGAATTATTAATTGTATAAACATATTTATTCTGATCTTTTGGCTGATAATTTTTATCTGTTATTCATTGTTTTTATAAATGTAAATAATATAATTAAGTTAGTATAAATATAATCTTCACCAACAAGCTACAGAAAGTGGCTTGGTGGGATTTTAGTTTTAGTAAAAATATAACAAGTGATTTTTTTTTAAATTGGAAAAATGTATAATTATACTTTTAAATAAAATTTAAAGAAAAAAATAATAATTACTTCCGCTACTATACACAAAAAACAAATAACGGACAGAGACAGTACAAATTTTTGGCACCTAAATTATATGATTTGTTAATCATGGAAATATCGGTGAGTAAAATTAATTATGCTTTTAAACCTCAAGTCAATAAATCAATAGCTAATGATAAGTCCGAGTATGTGTTATACGTCAGAGATATGTATTTAAAGTCTTTACTTTTAAAAAAATAAATTATGTAGACTTTTTTTATTAACCAACTTAAATGACGATATTATTGATGTGAGAGTACACTTACCATATGTATTACAAAATAATACACTTGACGCTCTGGCGCGTGCCTGTAAGCCTGTGGAATATCTACATCCTCAAAAAAGTTAATTGCATAATTAAAATGATATAAATGTGAATTTCGTATTTTTTAAACGTGTTTTTAAGTCAGATAATTTAAACAAGTAAAATGATTAAAAAATACAACAAATATGTTTTTTAAAAACAAACTTAAGTGCAAAAAAAAGATTACGAATGATTGCCTGTCTTAAAACGGAGTATGTACCCTCGTTATCAGGACAAAGTTTCAAATGAAATAAAAAACAAATAATACGATGTATTTACACGAATATACTAAATAATACATGGTTATCATTCACATATTTGAATTAGTTGCCAAGTTCATTTAGCGTAGAAATTTTGTGAAAAATCGGTTACCAAATCCCCGTGTTTAAAATTGAATGAAATATTATTTCAATCATTTTTAATGAATGTTATTTCAATCACGATAATTAAATGATCATAAATATTCTCTGTCTATGTTATGTTTGATACGGCTTCAAAAATGCATTTATTTATACATGTATTGATTTCAGAACCCTTGGGAATGAAAAGTCCCAAATTAAGTTGTAACTCTTGGGAATGTAATACATTGTCAATGTTTTGTGTATTAAATACATAATTTTTATATCGATAAATAAATAATACTCAAATAATGAATAATATCTCACACAATATTAAATTATTCAGTGTGAAATTTTTTTAGTCATCGAATTTTTTATTTGAATTTAAAATTGACGTTTACAGATAAATTAGTACCCATGGGCGGACATAAAACAATAAAAAATATTTATGATATTTTTTTCTTACTTATAAAAGAGTTTTACTGATAAAGGTAATTTATTTCAATTAAACATACAATAAATCATGTTTTAATTACAATTTTATTATGTAGTAATTATAATTTTACGAGGCAGGCCTATGTTTTGTAATGTATTGGTTTTTATTTGTTTCATAAACAATTGTCATTTCTTCTCTCAGAACACTGTACTGTAAAATGCTTTGCAAGATTTATAGTTATATGTATGTATGATGTATGTATGTGAAGTAATAATTGGTAGTAACTTTTTTTACTAGTAATGACTTAGGACTACGGATATAGAGATTTTGGCAATATTTATGTTTTCATTATTTATTATTTACTTTTAAGACTAAAAAAGCAAACATAATAATAAAACTGTAATAACTTTTAAATATGATTATTAAATACATAATTTACTGCCTTAGAACGGGGAAGCTATCCCTAGTTAGACAGCTTTGATGAACAAAAAAAAAAAAAAAATACTTACCTTATATTTTTCTTGTCTCCTTGTAATATTAATATATGGCTGATTTTCTAGTAGTTTAAATATGGGTAGACGACTTACCTGTAACAAAAACATAATTGTAGGTATATAAAAAATGCATTATAAAACTGAATACTAAAAAAACATATTACATTACTTTTATCTTGAAAGAACAAGTTAAACCTTCTATAATTATTTGTATCCACACTACAAAATGCAATGAAGGATATCAATTTCATAATGATAATTGCCTTTAAATTACTGAAAAAATAAGCATTTAATATTAAGGCATTGATAAAAATATTAAATGGAAAGAGCTAATAAATAATATTGTAAATAGAATGAGAAAACCTATTTGTGTATTTCTTCGATTAAAGAATATATTAACCAGCGAAAAATCAAAATAAATTTACTTTGCATTAGTCCAATTGATATTACAGTACGGAATAATCGAATGGGGGTGGTGCTTTTCAAACGAACATTTACCAGGTCGAAAAAATTCAAACATTAATTATTAAAGTTATTTTGAAAAAAACATCTACTTTTCCCACTATTCAATTACTATAAAATTGTTATTTAAAAAGAATTGTTTGCTTCAAATACATAAAGTCAAAATAAATGGTAGTATTTCTAGGTCACAAAACGTAAGTACGCGACCTAGAACAGGTGGTAATATCTCAATTCTTAAATTAAAAACAATTACAGCACATCATTATACTTACAGAGAAATAATAAAGTAATAAAGTGAAAAGTTACATTTATAATTCTTTTTTATGTAGCACTGATTAAAAACACCGTTTATATATTTTTTTGTAATTTAGATTATGTTATCCTAGAAATACAAACTTTTAAAACTAACCGTCTTAAAACATACTTTTTTGTCTTATACTTAGTTTCAATAATAAAGTCTTAATTTATTTTATTTTATCTTTAATTCTTAATATTTTAAATGAATTTATATTTTCGACAATTGACACTTGTGCAATATTTACACACATGTCCACCCTCATTCCAATATAACACCCACCCTCTCACACTGTATTTATGTGGATATCTGTCATTGGTTTTATTCTCTGTATATTTTATTTGTTGTATTTTTGTTACATGTATACTGTTGATATCCCTAATTAATAAAATTAAAATAAAAAAAGACTAATAATTGAAATAAAATAAACTATTGTAAGACGTCACACGCCATTATGTACATAAGAATCGTTAATGTAAATATATGTATTTAATTTGTGTAAAAAATTGTATTTGGTAGTAGTAATATTGAATCTTTGTTTGTTATCTGAACAAATACTTTAAAAAAAAAAAACAGCCAATGACAGGCCATAATCCTTATAAACGCCTAGACTTCAATATGTTCATATTACTTTAAAAAAAAATCTAATTTGGTTTAGTTTTACTACTGAAGTTTTGAGAAATCTATCGAACTAAATAGTTGGTTTTCTAACTGTTAAAAATACAAAGTCGGCCTCGTGGTGTAATGGTCAGCGCGTTTGCTTACTGTGCAAGAAGTCTCGGGTTCGATTCCTGACGTGGTTGATATGAAATATTCATTTAAAAGGGTGTTTTCACACTAGAATATTTAATAGTCCCTGGACTGGTACCTGAAGCATAAGACTGATCATCTTACTTTAATTTTGCAAAAATAATGAAAATGATTGATGTACCAATGCACTGCCCTATGCAACATTAGTCACGGAAAGGGAATGATGATGATGATGAAAAATACAAAATCATTTCCTTAAATCTTATTTAAAAAAATGAAAATTAAAAGCAAAACTTTGAAAAACGATGAACTTAAAAGTTGTTCAAAATATAAAACCTTTTAAAATAATTGTTGATGGATATTTTTTTAAAAACAATTATAACTAAGTACTTAATTCCTTTGTTTTTTGAAAAAAGTGGGAAGATTATTATTGTTGGAAAATAATATGCAAAAAAAGTTGTTAGAATTACAAAACATTTAAAATTAATGTTAAAAATGTTTATTTTTCTGTTTTTTCAAGAGAACTTATAAAAAGGCAATTAAAAAGCAATATTTTTTTCAAAAAATAACATTTATATTTTAAAAACATTTTGTTTGCTCTGTTGTTTATAATAAAATTTGTCGAGGAGTGGACGAGGTTTGAAGAATACCTAGTCCTAGGAAGAGGAAAATTTAGATAGTGGACTGTATTGTTGGGATGGAAGAATCTTCTGATGATGAGGCGTGAAGTGAGCTAGAACCTCGTTACTGAAGCTGGTGGTCATGAGACGCCGGGTCTAAACGGACGCTGGCACTGCTCGCTTGATGAATGATTTTCCAAGCACTTCACTTGGTTGATGTCAAATTAGAACTGCCATTTTAGTGTTGAATCCGCAGAATTATTATTATGTGGAGTACGCTAGGAAAATGGAAGGACTATCCTTCTTCCTTGTTAGTTTTACTTCAATACTTCAATCGTATTATCACCAACTGCACTTAGGCTACAATTCTAAGATACATTTTGGCTTTTTACTTATATAGCTGGGTGCTTTATATTGAGACGTTTTCTATATTTATCATAACCATTTCTTACCCGCTCTCTAGTTAGAGCATATGGTGTCCACAAAGATTTTCACTACTTTTAAAACAGAAAATACTATGTTTTAAAAACATCGTAATTTTGATGTGCCGTGGTTTAACTTTGTGAGGAACAACAAAATGAAAAAAAAACGGACCTAGAAACGTTTGGCATATATCAACAATAATAAACCATTACGTTACTGTATATTAAGGGGATAAAACGACATATAACTTTGTCTTTCAATGTGGATCTCGCTCTCTCTACATTCATACATCTTTTTATACACGTGCGCCGATTATTACTACTTTTAACATTGGATTCGGTCTTGCCATGTACGTCAGTTTCATCACGCATTCACCCAATAGAACGTAGCTATGCAGAAAGCAGCTAGTCCACAAAATTGAAAAAATTAGATATTTATGTTATCGGGTGCAGTAGGTCAATTCTATGTTCTGCTTAAAACAGCCAGACCACTTTCACACAAAAAACTGTATTAATCTGAAAATGGTGTCGATTACAAAAACAGCATTTTTCAATTTGCTAAAAACACCCACAGCATTAGAAAAATCTTACGGTTCTTTAAAAAATATTGAAACTGGTCAAATACATAATAAGATTCTTATTATTTATATCACTATGTATGTGTGTATAAATATGTAAATATATATACATACCAAAATAATATTGTGTAATAAGATTCTTGTTTGTCATATAAAACAACTTATGTTTTCATTGTTTATCATTTGTTAAAGTCAAAAACATTCCAACTGTTGTGTATACTAAATTATAATTATAACGGACTCAGTATTGATGTAGACATTTTTAACTGCACGTTGCATTTGTACAGAAAATTTCTTCATGGGGTCGATTATTTGGGATAGTTGCTGAATGTGCATCTTGAGTGGTTTATGCTATGTATATGTGCCGCATGTAATGTATATGTTTGTGTATGTTTTATATGTGCGTTCATGTGTGTGCGTGGATAGCTCGGAGTGTACATTCGGTATTTTTTTCATTTTAATTTATTACCTCCATGGGAAACGCAAATGTCAACAATTATTCTTTTCTCACTTAAAATTCTTTTTTTTTTTTTTGTCACATTTAATGTTTATATCTTTTTAATTTATGAAAACTTAATTGGTCTTTTTATGTAAAAAAAATGTCGTTTTTAATACTTATTTTGTATGACTGTAAGTTTTCTGAATAAAATAAAATAAATAAATAAATACTTGATTATTTAGTCTTTTCAAAAAAGTGCTATTATTTCAGTTTCACTTTTCCATGGCTGGCTGCTTTCTGCATAACTACGTTCAAAAGATCGCATTCCGATGGCATAAAGACTACTTCCATACTTCACTCCCATAAATAAGGGTCGGCACCAGGACTCCACTGCGAACTGCTAATTTTGCCTTCTGTGACAAACTGTACTACTCGAATTGGCTATTCTTTCTTTGCGCTTTGAGGAATACATCAACTTGTACCCGTTTCTTTTGTGTGTTATTGAATGGGGTTTTAAATGCAAGTAAAGACCCAAATAGCAAAAAACCCGATCTGAGCCCCTTTTTTGCGACACCACAAATATCATAAAACTGTATAATACTGTTTTTTTTTAAAATAAATTTCATACGTGAAGTTCATTATCAAATTTTCCACGCAGCTTAGACTTTGCGCAGGGATATTTTCAATACACAGCAAATCGAGAGGTAATAATCAAATTTTAAATTAAAAATAAAACATTAACATAACCCGTCAAATGAACAAACCCCCAGGCTTCATCTAAAATGTAATAGGCATTAGCTTTAAAGGCCGAATAGTTTTTTAATCCGCAAGACTACATAAGGAATTACAGCAATTTATTTCGATTTGGAATAATACCAGATTTGATTGATTTACATACTAAGTACGTCGTTATTATGTAATGAAGTGTAATCTCGCGTACGTACCGAAAAGTAGGCCCAAGGCCTTGCGATGTTTTAAATAAAGAAATGCAATACTCATTTTTTTTTGTTTTGTTAAAGAAACTGGCTAGAAAGCCCCTATTTCTCAAATAAACTGACAAAAAAGATCTTTGCTTGGTAAAAAAATAAAATTTTCTTGTATTTTTAATCCAATAACGAGTTATATGTATAAGTTATTTTAACTGATTTGTATTAAGTATTTTCACAAATCGAAAATAGAAAGATTTTTACGGTTCTCATGACACCTAACGAATCTTTTTATTTGGGAAAATACATGTCAAACAAAATCTACTCTTAGATCAGTATTTGATTTAGGCAGAGGAAAACTTGTCGAAATCCAGCGCTCCCCAAACAAATTTGGAGATCGTGCTTTTGCCGTTGCCGGCCCCTCTGCCTGGAATCAATTGCCATAAACTAACAAATCATCGATAGTCCCAGTCAGTTCAAATCCCAACTAAAATCTTTTTTCTTTAGTTTATCCTACCCTCAATCTTTAATCAGGAAATATAATAGGTCACTTTAGCTTAGTTAGAATGTAAGTTGACGTATACAATTGTAAAGCGCCCTTAAGTTGATTTTTCACAACAATGGCGCTATATAAATAAACCAAAGTTAATCTTATTATTAAAACTATTTATGTTTAAAAATTAGATGTCATTCAAAATTTTCGGGTTCAAAAACGATCACATACAAAACGGATTGCACTTGTTGGTGTCACGTCACTGCGATCATACGTTATGTCCACCAATTTCGCTTCTAACAATCATTGTTTACAAGCATGGCTAGTTAACGTGATACGTGCCGTTTGTCCCATACGCATACGGTGAGAACCATCTTATATTCAGGTTCTTAAAAATATGCGTATAAACAGCTATAGAAAATTCATTAGACGTATCAAGGAAAAAACAATAATACTGTTTACACCGCAATTTTCTTCTAGTGAAAAATAAAAAAAAGCGTGAAAATACTACATTGGTCCCTCATATTTTGAAAACGTCTTTGTATTCATCATCATCATCACTGGCGCTACAGCCCATTGTGAGACCTGGTCTTCTCCAGAATCTGTTTCCATTCCTCTTTGCACCCTGCGGATATTCTCCAGTTCGTCAGGCCAATAGCTCCTAATGTCACTTTCCTTATTATCCAGCCATCTTAATTTTGGTCTGCCTCTGCTTTTTCTATCTTCCGGAGTAGAATATAAAATCTTTTTTGGGGTACGATTGTCATTCATTCTGTGCATATGGCCCAACCATTGAAATTTTCTTATTTTAATGAATTATGCAATGTTGGGTTCGCTCTACAGTGCCTCTGATTCATGATTAAACTGTCTCCCTCACACTCTGTTTTGGTTGACAGCACCAAATATCTTATTAAATATTTTTTTTCAAATACTAAAACCATGTTTTGATCTCTTTTAGTCATAACCCAGAATTCGGCACTATATGCAATTGGTCTGAGGAAAGTTTTGTAAATAATGATCTAAGTTTTTTTAGTGAGAAATTTGGATCCCAGATGTTTAAACACGCCATAATAACATATGTTTGCTGCCAATTACCGTGCTCTAATCTCGGTCCAATAATTGTTATCATTAGTCATTTTAGTACCTAAATATTTAAAGAGTTGACATGGTGTATGTGGTGTGACTCAACGTCAATTCCAGCTGGGCATGGTTTATTTGTTACTTTCTTGCTAAAATAAATGTAGTCATAGACGTATTTATTTTAAGACCCATGTCACTTGCAGCTATTTATAGCTTTAGGAAATCATATTTTAATCTTGAAATAGTTCTGGAGATTAAGTCAAGGTTATTTGACTAGGCTAATATCAGGGTGGTCTTTCTAAAAATAGTTCCTGTTGTTTCTACTCCTGCATCTATTATATTTTTTTCTGGAGCAATGATAAACAACAGGCATGCCAGTGCATTACCTTGCCTTAGATTGTTGTATGTATGGAATGGATCTGATAAGCTGTTTTGGACCTTTATCAAGCATTGTGTTTTATACATTGTCATTAAAAATCCCCAATTCAACCGTTGCCTCGTACAGCTTTTATCTCTTGATAGTGTCATCTGCCGCTTTAAAGTTAATAAACATGTGGTAGATCTCAACATTAGATTCCAGAATTTTTTTCCAGTATGACCTTTAATGTAAATATTTGGTCAGTTGTTGATCTGTCTGGTGTGAATCCTGTCTGGTATTGTCCTACTATATTTTCAACATGCGGGAGAAGTCTTCTACAGGAATCCAGCGAAGACTTTATAAGCTGTGTCCAGCAGTGTTATGCCTCTGTATTTATCACCATTCATGGCACCCCCTTTTTTGTGCAGGGGGCATATAACACAGATGTTCCAGTCATCTAGCATCGTTTCCGTTTCCCATATTTGAATCATGTAGTTTTGGGCAAACACCACTACCACCATATCTGAGCAGTTCTCCAGGGATATTATTATACCCAAGTGATTTATTTTTTTGAAAAATTTATTGAGTGACATAATTCATCAATTGTTGGTTGTGTTTGGATATTATTGTCTTCACCCAAATCTACATCTATTATTTTACATGTTATGTATCTGCATATGATTCTTTTTATTTAAGGAAGTGGTGATCGGTAGCAAGATGGAATGTTAAGGTTCATGGTACACGACGTTCCAATAATTTATTCCGCAGTAATGTGCGTGAGAGTGATTTACGTGCAATGTTTAGTGAAATGCAGATCTTTGCCATGAGCATATTTAAGGAATTAAATTTTTCAATTAATAAAGCAGAAAAAAATTAGGAGCGTTTAGGTTTTCTACATCTTGAATCTTACACCGAGAATGCAAGCACAAAAAAATTTAAATTTAAAAGATTTTATTTTTTTGGTAATAAAAATCATTGTTTTTGAATATGAATTTTTTATGGATCCCAATACGATTATTCTCTTAAATTCCTTATAATTTCGATCAATTAATGTATTTTTACTGGATTTTTTAAATAATTATAACTAACATTCAACACATTTGCACTACAAGTTGCATTTCTCAATTGAGTGAACCGTTGTTAATGAGAAGAGCAGAGTTTGAAATTCACAAAATTCTTAATTTGAATATGAATTATTTTGTGTTTTGGAATTTAACTTTAAACAAGTACCTAGGTTCCAATGAGAAGTTACGCTATCTTTTTTCAGTTTATCCGAACGGTTTTATCAGGCTTTGGCGACACAATCAGGTATTTTGGTTTCGAATTAAATGTCGAGACTACGTCCATACCCGGCTGGTGGTTAAAGAATGACTAAATATGCTTTGGGCATGACTGAGCGTTTGGGCATGAGTTGAATGTTATAATTTTAGAGTACTCAGGGTACCTGAGTATTAATAGGTCGATGGTTTTATTAAAGAATACCTAACATGTTAATATGGTTAAGTAAAAGTACAGGTTAACATTAACTTTAACTTCATTCATTAAATTTTTGGATATGTACATTTTTAAATACATTTATTTGTTTATTTTTAAAAAAAATAATTTACATATTAGTCTTAAAATTAAAGTCTCGCTGAATTGTAAGCATACAACTCGTCAGCAGGTTTTTAAATATTAATATTGATTTTTTTTGTTGATATTTCTTGATGACTCCATAGTTAGTGATTATGATAAAATTAAAAATAAACTTATCAATGAAACTTCTTGGTTTAGTTTTACTTTATATTATTTTGACCAACGAGCGCTTTCGCCTAGACGTCTTGAAGATGCCTACTTAGGCCTTTACATGACAATATATCAGTGGCAAATGGCGATTTTATTTACAGGTAAGCTATAAAAAAATATCATATATTTGGACCTACATAGGAGGTACATAATATAATGTAAGTGATATAAACTACAAATTGATATGTTTCTGTGTGTGATACAACAACTATCATCCATTAAATCAACTCAAAATATGTAGCTTCGCGATATATTATATTATATAGATGTATTATCCATTACTTAAAACATAACTCATTAAAAAATAAATAAAAAATACCACCATGAATTCAGTCGATATTGGGTGTTCAATTGAAATTTCAACTGGCCGCATTGTTGTAGTTATTAAAAGTACTAAAAACGGCCGGGTGGAGCGCTATATGTCCTGCAATATTACTCATAAAAGTAATTATGGTTTTATGTCAAAAGTACCATCTCAAAGAAATATAGTCCTCAAGAAACAATATTTGATATACTGTTTTCCAAATCAAGAATCTTCAAATTGCAAGTTTAATCTTGGAGAAAAAACCCGCACTGGACTTAATAAATTCAAAGTTTAAAGTTTACTTATTTGTATGAAAAATAAGCTGGAATAATCGGCTAGTTTCTTGACTCACCGCAGGAGCTGGGCGCGCTTTATTAAAATTTATATTTATATTAGGATAAAAATACAAACGGTGGAAATGATTTAAAATAAATGTTAATTATTTATTTGTTTTTCTGTAAATAAAGTTACAATAAAACATTATTATGGTTAGTCAAATATAATGAAAAGCTGCGCATAATTGCTTCTATACACGGTTTGCCCCTGCAATATATATACCATTTATTATTTTAGAATGTTTTTTTGTAGGTTTTCCGATTTTTTTCCGAATTTTAAAGAAATATAAGCAATTTTTTTTTTTAAAGGACGTTTTAGCAAGTGAATAAATTAAATATTATCTCTGACAGGAAAGCAGTAAATTCGACGAAAGTCAATCATCCCAAAATCTGTTATAATAATAACATAAATAACCGGGTCTCGAACCTGGGGCTATATAAATACGGCATCGTCGCTATTTTGGGGTGGTTTAGAGATAGCATCATTTCCCTTTGATGTCCAGCCAGGGCGAGATTGTGGATTGATGGAGGGAAGGGGGGGTGGCTGTTACTGTGGGCCTGGGATTAGAATGATTGACGCCTCATGCGGGCCATTCAGCCTTCAATAAAGCCGGACCACGACTCACTCACAGGGGCAGATTGGGTTGATATATTGTTTCACTTAATTTGCATTAGCTGGAATATATCTAAGACTTTCTGATGAAAGTCTTAGAAAGACATTAGTTTTATTGTTTGAGTCTACAACGTTGCAAAATCATTTATTCAAGTAATTATTTTTTCAACATATTACAACAGAGATGAAGATCATTTAAAATGAGGTAATATAGAAGTCTAGGCATCTACAGGGCCTATGACCTGTCATTGACTGGTTTAAATGGCCACTTTACAAACTGTGTAACATTTACCATTCTGTCCATATTTGAACATCTTAATTCCTTCAATTCTTTCATGTGTTGATGTTAGTGAAGTTAAAGAGATGAAACCTTTATTTATGCGGGTGAGATTCATCTAATTAAATTATTTCACCTACATACTAGGCAACGCCTGAACATTTTATTTTTTCAATTTTCATACTTTTTCATGGACCAGGTGGATTATTCAACAATATTTTGAGTTTGTCCAATTTTTTGTAGACAAAAACTGGATTCAACTCTCTGGGGAGTTGTTAACATTAACATATTACAACAGTGATAAATAACATGAACAGGCAGAATGGTGAATATTACACGGTATGTAAAGTGGCCACTTAAACCAGCCAATGACAGGTCATAAGTCCTGTAGATGCCTAGACTTCTATATTACCTTCTCTTAAATTTTCTTCATCTCTGTTGTAATATATTAATGTTAACAGCTCCCCAGGATATTGAATCCCGTACTTGTCAACAAAAAATTGGAAAAACTCAAAATATTGTTAAATAATTTTCTTTGTTCGGGCGAATAAAAAATATAGTTCTGCATGTGAAATACGCCAAGAAACCTGGACGAGTGTTTTTTATTCGATGGTTGATCTCGGGCAACATAATTGAATAAAGAAATCGAGTTGAGATAAGTCAGCTTCGTGAATGATTGGCACATTTTACTACTATTCTTTAGGTCCTGGGTTCAATTTCTGGCAAGGTGGACGTGAAATATTGATTTTAAAGGATGTTTGAAGTCCAGTTTTTCATTGTTCCTGGACTAGCGTCTGAAGCGTGAAACTGATTGATAACCTTATATTCCATGAAACAAAAGTGATACGCTCTAATTGGAAAATGTAGTGCTCTATACACCACTGGGTGTTGAAAAGGATTGCTTAATTTATTTTAGTACAGGTAACAATAAATTATGTATGCATTGTAAAATTTATATTTGATGCACTAATTTTGTGGTTTTACATTATAATTAAATAAATATAAAAACGCTTTGTTTTTAACCACTTATTTTTTATTTTTTCTACCGACCAGTTTAAAAGCTACACAAGCTTCTTTATCAAGGTTAACTTAACGGATTCAATTTATAATATTTTATTTTAACAGTGTTTACAAAATGTTAAATGAAAACATATGGAGATAATAAGTTAAGTCTTTTTGTTTTGTTGTTTTTGAATGTTGATTATACCTTGATAAAGAAGCTCTGAAACCTGTCGGTAGAAAAAAAGTGGTTATAAACAAAGTTGTTTGATATTGATTTGATTTAAATATTGATTTATTATAAATTCAGTGCTTGCTACCTGCGTGCTATGACATTTTAAATTTAAAATATAATACCTACAAAAATTGTATTTAACTAACACACTTCATTTTCTTTATTTTTAAAGGATTAACCTGCTCAACTTCAAATTTAGAGGCTTGTCAGCATATGAAATAGAGGAAATATGGTAGGAGGTTTTGAAAAATACACCCAGACCAATTGAGACGCGACGTCAGTTTCACAGTTAGACGTCTAATGAACTGCGCCACGGCGCCTTTCTAAATAAAAAATGTTTCCAATATATAACAATCAAATGACTGTGTTTTTGTATGCATCTTTTTTTAAAACTATATAACTTAGCAATATTAAAAATAAGAAAGGCTGTAAATAACAATTTAAATATTATTAACAAACAAACAAATGTAAGTGAAAGTCGTACTTTGAATATGTTCCCTCTCCCTAAATCCACACATAAACCCCCACTTTATCCCCCGTTTTTTCTCCCTCAGCTACCCTTACTCTACACTCACTGTGTAAATTTTATATTAATTAACCCTGAAAAAGTATTTTTAGTATTTTGCTGAAACTGGTTGGTTATCAAATTGTAAAAAATAAAGTGGTACATATGAAAAAAAAAAACAAGTTATTTGATTGTGATATATTGGATCACAATGTTCCACGAAGTAAATGCTTCAAATAGTAAAAACATATGGTGTTTTTTTTATTGAAACATTATATTGGTTTATTTATTAAAACTATACAATGTAAATAAAAAATATATTGCAAAGTATCATTTTGAAGATACACTTAAATGGTTAGTTTGGTGTGATTGTATGTACTGTTTTAAGATAAAATCTATTGTTTCCTAAAACGAATTAATATTTCATATATTCCTCTTTTTGACAATAAAAGCAGGTCAAAATATTTTCCTAGGAGGCAAAATTCCGTATTAATAAACCCAAATTACTGTTAATTAAACTATACAATTGTTTATAATAGCAAAACGCTCTTGTGTAATTATTATGAAGTATTCTTTGCTTAAGCGTTTGAAAAACCAACATTCCAGTTTATCCTTTTGAAAAACAATTGCTTTTTTAGAATTTTATTTAAATACGAATTAAATTATCCGGTATTTCAAATTGTTTAATTACAAAGGCAATTAATATACGTGCGGGGGAACTGCTTGTCAAAAAAATGTTGTAATGCACCCCTGTTGAGTGACCTCAGCGATCCAGTTTCACTCACAAAATGATCAAACTTCACCCAGTACATAACTGACAAACAACCATTTGTATAATACACTTTTCAACTGGAAATGGCGATCGAGACATTACTTCCGTATCCTATTTGTTAATTTTCAAAATAAATATAATCTAAAACCAAATTTTGAGAAGAGACAGTAGGCTTGTGACCACGCGTGAGTTAGGTATTTTACAAAATGCACATCATCATCATTCCCTTTCCGCACCTTATGGTGCATAGGGCAGTGCATTGGTGTACTAATTTCAGTGTATCTTGACCATTTTTGCTTCAGGTACCAGTCCAGGGACTATGAAATACTCTAGTGTAAAAACACCTTTTAAAATAAATATTTCATAACATACAAGTCGGGAATCGAACTCGAGACCTCTTGCATGGGAGGCAAATGTACTGATCACTACACCAAACAGAAACAAGGCACATAAATACATTTTTTGGAGGTGAATGTTTCAACAACATCTCAAGCGATATGACGTCTGTCATTTTTAAAATACATCTGAGTTATATAATAATTTTGATGAATAGTTTAATCGAGATCCCTCATTCCGATTCATGTTTGAAAGTGCCATTTAAAATTTTTCTCCCTAGTTACCGAAGTTTTATTGAAATAATATTAAACATGTAACTTCTTGTAAACAAAATTACCCGAAGGGGTTGACTAACAATTATTTGTGTTGTTCAAATGAAATTTTAAAAGACTGCGATTGTGTTCGACAGTAAAAAAATATTCAAACTCGGTTAGAAATCCAAACTTGAATACTTTAATAAGATTTAATTCTTCTTTTATTTTTAATTATGCAATAGTGTATAATGTGACGCGTTTTGTCTGGTTAGGACATCATCAAACTAACTTAAATATTTACAAAGTTTCCTTAAATACTAACCATAATAATTGACGTTTTATCATTAAATAAAATAAACTTTTTTTTTGGAAACTTCTTCAAATATAAATATGATTCTACAAATTATCTGCATACACACTAAATATTTTTTTTTTCTCGGTTCACCCTATAAAAAAATATATGAAAATCGCGCACGCCAAAATCAATGAAAATTAATAATCTCATAATTAGAAATCAAACACTGATTTGAGTCTACTGAATACTTTATTTTATTTTTACAAATATAAACATATGATAATGACGGGGCATTTTCAAACGAATGTTCGAAAAATGCCCTAATAAGGCGATACAATTGTCACGAAGTTTTTATTTTTATATGTTTATATTTGTAAAAATAAAATAAAGTATTCAGTAGACTCAAATCAGTGTTTGATTTCTAATTATAAGTTTAAATATGGAGTTCTACAAAATAAACACCAAATCAATCAAAAAATTAATAAATTAAAGTAAGAAATTAAAGTAATTGAAAAAGCAGATAAACATACTTTTATTTTTTTATTGACTAAATAGTTTTATTCATATTATTTAATTTAGTATAAAGAAAAAAAATTGAAGTTACATCCTTATAAAACTTTAATTGTTCCTATTGTTAACAAAAAGCTGTAACGAAAAAACGAATTTTATTTATTTTGTGAAATGTTAGGAATATTAAAAAAGGAAAATAAAACCGAATATGCACCTACCTTTAATATGATGTGAATGTTCTCCAATTTTGGGCACTGGATAATGAAATGCACTATGAACTATAATTGTTATGCAATCTAATGCTATGCATCGAAAATGTTGTTCGGTTTTGTTCCAAATACTAATCTTCTTATTTTGAATATCTTATATATTGATGTAAGGTAGGTACCATAAGGACGGGTCAAGAAAAGGATGGGAAAGAAAGGTAATCGGCCAGGAATAATATTGATAAATGCTGTAATTTACTCAACACCTACAACTAAGATTTCTTTATCGTTTTCCCTTTATTAAGGTATGATAATCTGTGTTAACGTATTAAATATAGAAATAACAGTTCATAGTAAACATAAGTTCTTATTAATTTTTTTTGAGTACATATTTTTTAATGTCTTACTATTTTGCTTCATTACGCCAGTCAGTAGTTACTTACTTACAGTAGGCTTACCTTGCCTGTGCATCATAAAACAAGAAGGATAATTGAATAATTTGTTTGTTTTGCTTAAATCGATACATTAATATAAACAACTCATTCCACTTGAACATGACGTTAAATTAAAAAACATTATAAACAAAATTGATGTTGTGGTTTTAGAAATTGAAACAGATCCGGCTAACTGCCTAAAGGAATACATTTTAAAGATACCACCATATTGGCCATATAGATTTCCTTAATTGACAAAA